>NC_088106.1:10402500-10577500 GCF_036370855.1 Dromaius novaehollandiae
TAAGTTTGCTGCGTCTTGTGTCTTTAGACTTGTAAAAACATAACTTCTGCATTTTTATTAGCCATAAAATTTTAGAAGCTGAAAGACAATTATGATTTTGGAGGATATTGAAATGATATGACTACTAAAGCCTCTAAAGCTATACCTTGGTATAGAACAGCTTAGTCAGTTTACTTCAAAAACATTACTGTAAATCTCGCAAGTTTATAACTGATAAAATATTTTCTTGTAAGTGTACACATGCACGCGTGCGTGCACACACACATACACACACACACTTGGAAACCACAAAGATGTTTAAAATTGGACACAAAACGTGAGGAATCTTAAAACAATTATACTTATTTATTTAATTGATTGCAGAAGGCGGAGCTGTAACGGTTATTAGGTTAAACAACAGTAGTGATCTATTTTCTCTTCTGGCTAGAATTACATCGTGATATTCTGCTGATTCTTGATTTTTTTTCGTTTCTGTTTATTATAAATGTAATGGGAATATGCAAGTGTACTGACAGCCTCGTCATTTTTTTAATCATGTGCAAGTGAAAATTTATCTTGATTTAAAGGTCAAAATTTAGAGAAGATAAAAGTTGCTTCAGGTAGGCTAACTGAGCAAATATTTTAATAGAAGTTAGTGAAAGAAAGTATGTGCAAACAGTGTGTGGTATAAATCATCTTAAATATGCTGGGTCAGTTGGGTTTAGAGACTGTTATCTGCAGATGTGTTTTTCACATTTTCCTTTGCATAACTGGACACATACCAGTTGGATTTGACTTCTTCAGTAATCACTAAACCTCCTTTTATACATTAGTTTCTATAAATGGGGTACCCAGACAATATGTTTTGAATATTTTTACATGCAAACTTGTAGTTCTGCATGATCTGCTTCCTGGGGAAGCAGATGTATTGTGTGTGCCATGCCAGCAGTCATTTTCAATGAAATGTGAATCTGTTCATAATGTGGGTAAAGGGATTGTTTTGTCCTGCAGTTGATGTTATACAGACTGTAATATCGTATTAATGATGTCTAGTTAAATTAGAGTTTGTTTACTAATGGACTGCAGTCCCCCAGCAACGTTTATAAAAAGAGAGATGATTTCACTGTGAACTCTAGAGCTCTATATATTTCACCATATTTGTATTTAATCTACTCAGTGTTGTTTCTGTAATATGCTCTTTAGAATCAAGGACAATTTATATCACAGGTTTCCCCGCTTAAAGCTATTGACATGCAGTTAGTTGGGTAAGGAATGTTTTTCTTTGCAGATGAAGCAACATCACCATTTTTACATCTTTAAAGTCATCCAGAGTAATTAAAATCCAATATCTGCATAATCTGTTTTTGCAACAGTTCATTCTTATGTTTCTGAGTAATTAAATGTGTATGTCCTTTGTAGCAGTGTTTTATCAAACATATGCAAAGAAACTGAAGTTTTAAAGTTGTGATTATTCTGATTGGGGAAATTAATTTACCAGGTTTCATATGTCTGTAAGGATAGAGTACTTTGTCCCTGTATTTGATGTAAATGAGTTAAATAGACCCATACTTAATAAGTGCTATCAGCATCAATGAACTAATACGTTGATAGCATCACTACAGGGCTGAAGAAGCATCAGCTATAAATTTAGAGGAGCCTCAGTGACTTCAGCATAGCAGAGTTGAATTTGGTCCTGTGTTGATATAACTGGTTATATCACTGGTTGTAGATACTCAGCCCACTGAATAAGAAAATCAGTTATTCACCAGCAGCCCAGCACTCTTTTAGCAAATTCTGTTTCGCTAGTCATCGCTTACCAAGTGATTTCTCTTCTTCCCTTTCGCTTGAAGAAGAACGTGGTCTGTCCTGTGTGTTGCCATCGCTTCCCAATTATGACACTAAAATTTGGGGGGAGGGGAGGGGAAAGGAGCACTACTACTCGGCTATTAATATAGTGTTTGCTATTGCACTGATTTTGCATTACCTCCCGCTGAGCGAAGCGTGGAGCAGCATTAGCGCTGCCTTGTCTGCTCATCACTTTGGCGAGAGGAGAATTCCTCAATAGCAGACTGCACTGCAGATGTCAGGAAGTTAAAAATATGCCACGCTTCTAAACCTCTATTTCAGATTATATTTTGCTGTAACCAACCAGGATCAGACTCACCATCAGACGGCACTAGGAAATATCGCTTTCTGCAACTCTGCTGAAAGCCTTACGTTATCAAGCGTGTTTGCCTGACCTGGCAAAAATGTACGCTAATGTGTAGCGTGTGAAGGTGTTTGCTTTTGTTTTTTGCAGTTTATGAAGAGAACTGGTGAATTATCTGTAGTATGGCAATAGAAGAGCTGAAAGATTACAGATCATTTTTACAGCTGTCCCTCTACAAACGGACTGAATACTAGAGTATAAAATGGGGGATGGGCAAAAGGAGACAAAAGATGCCTGTCCTATCTCCAGTATTTTAAATGAATATAGGGGTTTTTCCCTCCTTGGGATGTTGTTGGCTAAGGTTCTTCACAACATTTTGTCCAGGATTAATAGAGGATTGAAATTTCTAGATGATGTTATTGAAACAATTGTGTTCATTGCTGAATTATTGTTATTTTTGGTTGCAATTGGTTGGAGAAATAAACAATCATATTTAACTGTAACATATTTGATAATATGATTTAGATTGCAATGATTTAGAATGCAATTCTACATGATATTTGGAGCTAACTGAAGAAGCAGCATTAATAGTACCATAGAGTATAATGTCTTATGGAGATGTAATCATAAGCAGCCCATGTACATGGGGTGTAAAATAAGACCAGTCACTGTCCTTGGAATGGAAAACACTGAGCTTACAAGCAGAAGATTGTAAGTTTGGAGCTGCAAAATTAGTGCATGGAAACAAGGCATGGCATAGAGAAATTGGAAAAATTTCTGTTAAAAAAAAAAAGAGTTTTGAGTTGAACGGAGTATGACTGCAGCAGCTCCTAGCCTCCTGGTCTGCTTTGGAACATGACTTGGCACTGGAAAAACAAAGAGTAATTTGTCAGTCTCCAGTTTAGTGTCTCGTTCTGTTACCGGCTGCATTCATTAGCAGGATAAGTAATAATTCCCACTATTTGCATGGTTCTCTGCACTGCTAGCAATGCAAAGCAGTTTTGATTGAATCAATTCCAGTCCTGCTATTTCTTTGGAGAAAGATGATGAAGGAGACCATGAATTTCTCTTAGCCCTTGATAAAACAATGTTTGATGATTGGAATCCTAAACTTTAACTGGGAAAATAAAGCATCTCCAAAACTTTCTTGTGAAATATTATATGTATTCCTCCTTGGTGATTTGTATTCAATTAGCGATTATGTTTATTACATTTTTTTTAAAGCATAGCCAATTACCTCATTCTCTTGGAAAGGATTTTCTCATGATGTGGTTAGTGGTATGAGAAGGTGGCTCTTGCTCACTTCACTAGTGGGTTTGGACACTAGATATCATCGCTATTAGCCTTGACAGAGTGGGAAAGCTTCAGAAGAGCAGCATTCAGTAAGCTCTTGTACTTTTTTCCAGGGATGTAATTTTGAGTCCTTTAAGTGGTGCATGTTGATGCAATATTTAGTACCGTGCAAAGTAGAGACAGGCAGCCAGTTTTGCTTCAGCATCTCTTCTACCACTGGTCTGGATCTTCACTTCCTCCTCAGTGAGGGAACAGAGAAGAGAGTGTTATTCCTTTGTCTCATGCAGTCATAGTCTCCATTAAGGGAAAGGAACAGATGACAAAAGGTGTACCCATTTGTATTTGTGCATTTAAACACATATAATTAAATACAGAGCTAATATGCTCTCCTATGTGTAGGACTGACAAATCCATTAAATTTGGTATGCTCCAGATAACAACTTAGGTGGAACAGGGGTTAATGTTTCCCGCTGGTGGCTTTGCAAAGCAAAAATTTGTGTTACAGGAAAGCATTTTACTTGAGTCCTAGCTGAGAATGAAGAGAAGCCACTGGAATTGCTGTCACTTGTTGCAAAGGCTGTAGGGTCAGGTCAGCAGGGTTGGAGGTAGCTACAGCAGGATAGCTACAGCTACAGCTACACGAAGAGATTATTTAGACAATCTTCAGATTTCTAGATGACCTTCTGGATTTAGGAGAGAATATTGTGTGGAACTATACCTGTTGTTAGCTAAGTGTGTTCACTGTGTAAAACTAGTTCTGAAATGCTGCTTTGTGACAAAAAAAATCCCAAGTACTACTCTCAAGCTGTGTGAGCGTTTTTAAGTGTCTTCAAATTTAATGTGTTAGAAGACCCTGCTTAGAACAGTTAAAAACACAAACACACATGCCCAAATTACCTTTATGTAAAAATAACACTGCAACTACATTATCAAAGGAGGAAAAAAGGAAAGACGGGAAGATAGTGTTACTGTATGGTCAGAGTTAATCTTTTATTGTTGCCTTTAAATATGAACTTCCCTATTTTCAGAAGCCACAGTTCTTTTAATTTAATTTTTGGTGTAAATTCCCTGAGTTCCTATTGGGAATATTTTCTTGTAACACTATTTTACTTCAACGTACTGAGCCGTAATGACAAATTTTGCATAAGACTATAGTATAATAAAGTGCTGTATTTATCAGTATTATTTAAAACAAAACAAAACTCAACAAAGAGTGTTAGAAATACAAATCCTATTGAGGTCCAGTGGAGACTTCTGGTCTTAAGTACCTTAATGCTTCCCTACAACTACCAGTGATTCCCCTGTAATCTTGTTCTTTCATTAGTAATCCCCACTCCTCATACAGTCTACATGTGTATGCACAGAATATCTTAATTCTTCACTGAATTTTTTTACATACTGGATTCCAGAACATATTACAGTTAAATACAATGGGGAAGAGAATTGTGTGTAATGGTCAGTAAAGTACTACTCCCACTAGCAAACAGAGCTGAAAAAAATACTAGGTAAGAGAACAATTCTTTTCAGATAAGATGTGTAATTATGGAATCAGTGAAGCAGAGATACAGCCAAATAGTTTGAAAAAGAAGAAGCTGCAGAAAAAGCCTCTGAATTCTAAAGGGAAAAATTCTTTGCAGGGGCATTAAGAAAATTCTGTAAAACTGGAAGGAACAATTTGGGATCAACTGATTGAATTAGTGGGAAAAAAGTAAATTAAAATGATTGAAAATGGGGGGGGGGACTTTTAATTGATGTTTGAAATGACTGGAAGGACTTGAGTTTTTGTGAGGAAGCATGAAATCCACCCTCATCGTTATTTAAAAGAAATGCTTTCAGAATAAAAGATGGATTTCTTTCCTCTCTGAAACCGGAAGATTCAATAGTAGTAAATGAATGAAAACAATAAATGAAAACATCCAAAACCTCTATTTGCTTCCTGCAGTGTAGCTCGACTGCTGAACCTTTGCAGCAATGGCATTTGGGGGATTTTGAGCGTGGTGGGAATGGAGTCATTGAGGTTCCTCAGACCCCTTTAAATATCCCTGCTGTAAAGCTGCAGTAACTCCACAGCTGGAGAACATTTTCCCTACACTGGTTATGTTACGGCCTGAGTAAATACAATGCAGCATGCTGTCCACGTTGGTTTGCAGCTTAAGTACCTAGGAGTTTTCTTCACCAAGAACTGCAGAAATACTCTCTGTTCGTGGGTCTGAACATAAGCTGAGAATGTCATTTCCACACATCTATATTCTGTGGAAAAAATACTGCGGGTGTTCTCATGACAGGGAAGCTGGTGATTTAGGGAAACCTTGCGTGTTGAGATCAGCAGAAATTTTGGCTAGATTCCCTGCTCAGGTAGCACACTGATGGTAATCGATAGGTTTGGGCCAGTGGTGGGCTTGGCTTGTGACTCTTCTGAGTAACTACCTACATGGTCTGCTTAGCCAGTAAAAGCGTTACGTGAGTTTTGTACTGAAAGATATAAAAGTAAGTCATTATTGCTACAGAAAGTCAAGTGAGGAAATTCTCTTTATGTTTACAATGTTGATTTTCATTATTAAAAGCTCCTGAAATCTCAGGAAGATGAAACTGCAGTGTGATAGCACATGAGAACTAACTTTTAATGAGTGCAATGTGATGGCTTATGCCATACCTTGCTTTAGCACACTGGAACCCGATAAAATTTTTAAAATATATTTGAGCATCTCCTTTATGTTCCAGTTTAGTGTATTGCAGTAAAGAAGAGATCATCTTATTTTTAATCTAAAACTTAATAAAACTTTGATGCCAAGTGATAAATTTTACTGAAACATTAATTTTGAGGCACAGATACATATATATGTATCTCTAATGCTAATAACTGGAAACATCTGGGCTTGAAATATCAAAATGAATTATGCTTTTAAAAGAAATATTAGACAACAGATACTAACTAGTCCTAATTTTTTTTTTTTTTTTTTGCTGTATAGTAACTAATAAGATCATGCAATGAGGCAAAATTGCTTATCTTTAAAGCTTCTAAATCAGTAAATGCCCTGCAAAAATCCTGAGATTCTGTAGTCACTGCTGATTTCTAGATTTTTTTCCCCAAACGATAGAGGTTAATCTTTGTCCTTTCTATATTGAATCTCCGCTCTGAAAGATCTGCTAGTTCTTTCTTTTGGATGAAGTATTTACAGCATCCTGTTGTACAATGTTATATAACAGGTCTGTGAAACACTTGTTTTTCCAAAGACTGATCTTGAGCACTGTTCTTATATAAGGAGTAATTACAAAATAGGAATTAATGAACTATCAATCTCAATCTGTGATTTCTCTTTCTTCCGTGTGTGTGTAAGCGTAAAGAAATGATGTAAATAGATAACAACATTGATCTTTTCTCTCACTGGACACCCTGGTTTTGTTACTTTTCACGTGAAAGCCCAGTAGCAAGGCATATGCTCCACTCTGACCAGAAGTACTAGTCACTTGATGAAAGTCTGCGGACTTTTTAAGGCAGGAGGTCAGACTTCTTGGCCTTAAATCCTATGAATGAAATTCTAACCTTACGTGGGAAGGTCTTCTGTAGAAATGCCTTATTTACGCATGCTTGGAATTTCAGCATTTTGGGGTTTTGTTAGAAAGGGAATGGCTAAAGTGACTGCAGGTCTGTAGAGGAATCAGCTTATGGAGATGTTCTCGCCTTTCTACAGAGTCTAACTTTCATGCAGTAGTGGTTTTATGGTTGTCCCCCTGCCATACAGCCCTTAAGGTGAATCCTGCTGAGATAGATTGAATGTTTTAGATCAAGTTCATGTAATCTGGTATCATACTGATGGGCAATCTCAGTACCACCAGGTTTCAGTTTTCTTCGGAGTTAGTAATTTTCAAGCTGATTTGGAATTGAAACAACAAACAATAATTCAAAGACCTCTTACTCAGAGTTGTGAACGTACTCCTATTAATTACTTCAGTTACTTTATACAATTATTTTCTACTGTGTTTTTACTTTGCTTTTATGAAGTGGACTATTAATTAGTTACATGGGGAAAGCAAAGCAAACACAGTACCAGTTCCAGCTTCTCACTTTGCTTGCGAAGTTACTTTTATGCTGTGTCCCTTATACTAAATGGCTTCATCAGCTGCAGCTCTCAGCAGTTCTGCGAGGGAAGTAAGCAGGACCTCGCGCTTAGCAAGGGAAGGATGACACTAGTCTATACAGAGTCTGTAGAGCTACAGGCTATTGCTCATGGTGTTTTTTTGTTCCTTCTCAGCCAAATAACCATATATTTTTCTGGCCAGCCTTCTAAGCTGAAGGCATTACCAGAAAGCTTTTCAAGAGAGCCATTAGCTGTGAAAAGCAGATTAGCTCAGTTACTAGAGTGTGTGCGGAGTACTCTGGGAGCTGATATTCAGTCCTTCCCTATACTATAGAGTTTGCGTAAGACCTTGAACAAGTCACTTAGGTGCAGTTCTTGTTCCATTCACACCCGTACTAGTTGTGCCATTGATTTTAATCTGGGATATCTTCTTCTATCATAGTTTCCCTGCGTGAAAAATGGGAGAAATAGGGAAGTATCATTTCCCTAAGGGTGCTGTGAATGTACTAGTGTGAAGTACGCGCTGAAGGTGGTAGGGTTGGCCAAACGAATGCCGGAGTTAGATACGGTACATGTAAGTTACTGACATGATCATTTTAAAACCTGGTGATTTTACCACTAATGCTTATACTCCAAAAAGAACAACCTTTTTCTAAGACTGTTTGGCTGCAGGACTGAGGAGGCTTGTAATAATTTGTATCTGCAGAATAAATTTTTTACATTTATTTAGTCAGTGTGAGCATATCACGTCTCAAGGGGAAGTAAAGGCACCTACTGTCATTTGAGATAAGGAAAAGTTTTACTGATCGGAGGAAAAAAAAGCAGTAACGTGTTACTTATTGTTAATGGGTACGTAGGAAAATACCAGGCAATGTAAGCTTGCCACTGTCACTTAGGTGAAACTATATGTTAGTAAATAATACACAAAGGGTGTTTTGTTATCCATGGGGGAAAAATAGAAGCACACTCATTATATTTTCAGTTCAGTGCAAGGTTGCTTTTTCCTTTTGAATACTATCAGCCACTAACTAAAAAATACTAAATACTGTAAGCCACCTGCGTTATACTAATTGAATAATATAAATAAATCTGATCCAGGTATTTTTGGTGAAAATGCAACCCATAGCTGCCTTCTTATATCGTTCCTTTATTCTTCTGACACTGATATCTTTTCCTTTAGAATTAAGTCTCTTTAAAATACATCTATATTAACTACTTCATTCTGTTCATGATGCTCTTCTAGTTCTGTAGTTTGCAGTCATGGCTTGATTAGCCATCCTGCTTCTACATGCATTTCTTGAGAATGGCTTTGAATTAATTTTCTTTTATTTTCATGCTGATCATCTTATGCCATAATCACTGAATTGAAAAATAGTTTCTCATTAATCTTATATTATTCTTATATTAAACTCTCTGTCTTTCTACCCTGAGTTTCTACTTTTAGACATGTTTTATGCTATACTTAACTATGAGTTTGTATGCTGCTAACATAAGAGAGTCCTGATCTCAGATAGAGTTCTAGAGACCACTGTAGTACAGTGATATAACTATGTATTTATTAAAGCCTTACTGTTACAATCTGAGCAATTTTCAAATAAAACTTGCTAATTAGTTTTATTTAATGTTTTTTTTGCTGGATATTGCCTGTGTGATGAAGTTGCTTGCAAGCTGAATCACTCTAATGTCGCTACTGAAAATTCTCAGAAGTGCAGAATTCTCTTTTTCTTTTTGTCAGGATAGATTATTAAGGGCATAGTCATTAGAAGCAGCTGAAGTGTTTTTCTGCCTGAAAAATAAGATAATAAAAATGGCAGTAGTTTGTTCAAGTGATCGTTCCTTGTGTGTGTTCTTTTTAATGTACAGCGGAAGTTAGTCATGTAGAAACCCAAGGAGATCAAAGGGAGAGAGCCAGATGCTATTACCATTATTTCTTATTGTTCTTAAATAAATGCAATTGTTTAATAGGAGACACATCTCTGAGCCAATTAACTGTATCATTATTACTGAAGCTATAGTTAAGAGACAAAAGTGATGTTGCATAGCTGTCAATAAGGATCTTTACGCACTGCACCATTCTGCCTCCCTTCTGTTTGTAGTGGTGACCAATGAAGCAAAAATGGTCTCGTATGATTCTTCCTTATATTTTATTTGTTTTCAGTTTTATTTTTCATGGTATTCATTCTCATTAGTGAAGTGAGTCGCACGAGACATTATGAGACAGAAGTCCACTGAAAGCTCTATGTTCATTCTTAGCTCGGATGCAACCGTGTGATGCATTTTGCAGTTGACAGGTGAGAAGAGCTGTAAGGAGAGCATTTAAATGGCTACAGAATACTATTTTCTTATTGCATGCATTTTAAAAAGAGGATTTGTACTTTGCGTTGAGTGCTTAGCCTTGCCAGTTTACCAAGAAAGGGCTGCTTGGTCACTTGCTTCAATTTAGTACAGTGGTGTTGTAGCTGTGATGATCTATGGATGGAAGTGAAGGAAGAATTTTGTAGAAAGAGCTCATGTCTTTTATCAGAAGGACTGAAAGAGTTAGAAAAATGGAGATGCTTTCAGGCACACATGCATGCTTTGGGCTTTTGTGCCCCAATGTCTTTTGCCCCCAGTCATAACAGCTGCTCTACTAACAGATATTACCTCTTGCTGTATGTTTTGCATCTTGATCTAGAAATTATTTCCTTCACAATATATTGATGATGTTAATACATATCTTTGTTTATCACTTTCCTGTATCTACTTCTATTTAGCTGTTAACACATGGATTAGTATTCAAAGCTATCATCTTGACGTTTTAAAGTTTAAATCAGTTGTTATTGAAGATTCTTTAGGAATTGCTTACAACTCTCTGTAGTTTTACTTTTTTGGGGCTATATTTCTCTCTTTCAGAATCCTTGCATTTATGAAGACTTGAGGGCCCCTGGTAATGGGTCTTGACCTGTGTATTATTTAAGGAACTATAATACAAACCAGCCAATAAAAAGGCACTTATTTTCTGCTGTGTCACTTAAGGTTTGGCATGCTAATTGCATGGAAAATGCCTTGCGATAGTTTTTTTAAAATACGTTGTTATTGTAATTATCATCTATTGCTACTGTTATTGTAATCATCATTCATTAACCGTAGGAGTATCACCCGCATGGTGTGTTTTTGTTATCAGAATTGTAAGTAGGATATATTTGGTTTTGGACTGTTCACAGTAACTTACAGAGTTAATTTCAGAAGTCTCTAGTAAGGGTATGGAAAATACTACTAAATCATTCTTTCATTTCCATAACTGTACGATTCTCTGGTAGGTATAGGATGTTTCGACTGGATCTTGTATTTTCAGATTTTTTCTAATGTGATCAAGCGTTGGCTTGCAAGTGGCCGTTTCTCATATCTGCGTGTGGTGACTTCACCACTTCTCTGTCCAGTCATTCGTGAAGCCTCCAAATGATGGAAATCACCAGGTGAGAGAGGCTTGCTGTTTATTTTCCCTTAACAGTGATTGTTGAAGTCCCCCTTTCCTCAATATTCCATGATTCAGGCCTGCTCATCCAACTTGTCTTTTTGTCCTTGTTTTAAAAATTCATAAGAGTATTCCTAAGTAAATCTCAGGAGCTCCCCTTATTTCTGTTTTAGTGTGTAACTCCTGATGCTGCACCTCCAGCTGCTGTTTCTCAGCCGCCATCCTTGGGATGTCAGCAAATACAGTCAAGTGCTTTCTTTTCCTTTAGACTTTCAGATTTAATGTTTTTCCCCTGCTTCTCTGCTTGGATTTCTTTC
This sequence comes from Dromaius novaehollandiae, assembly GCF_036370855.1. Taxonomy (NCBI): domain Eukaryota; kingdom Metazoa; phylum Chordata; class Aves; order Casuariiformes; family Dromaiidae; genus Dromaius; species Dromaius novaehollandiae. The sequence goes on from NC_088106.1 coordinate 10,413,772, forward strand.
CAGTGGTTACCCTCCCCCTCTTCTTTAGTTTACAGACTTCTCCAGCGCTTTTTTTTCTGTGCTGATTGCAGGAACACCCACCTTTCTGTGGTTTTAGTAGAGCCTTTCATGCTCTTTTCTCTGTACCAGCCCTCTAACCAGATATTTAGGGCAATTATTCTGTTCAGTTTCATTATTCTGCTCCCACAACTACAGTAATAGCCCACTTGAAAGATCACTTGGCTTCTTTTACTGTTGAGACTGCTTGCTAGTTCCCAGAATGGCATCTTCACATCCTCTGATCTTCTGTTTCCTTTTTTTTCCCCCTGAGTTTTATTTAAATTAAAAAGGGGTAGGGGGTTAAAAGGAAAACCACACACATAAATGAGAGGAGAAAAAGAAGCCCAATAGCACATACATGCTTTCAGGAAAGGAAAGTCTAACACTGGTGGTTTGCAGGAGACACTGAATATCAAATATAATTATTCAGTACATTACCCACAACAGGACTATAAATAAAAAGCCCATGGAGATTGCCAGAGCAAGCCTTGCCTGCTCTTTGTGTTGAAGTCAAGTCGACTTTTACCTACAGCTACAAAATGGCACCCAGAAAGCCTTTACTTCCGTTTTCTCCGTGCACACTTAATTATACTAGCCCTCACTCCAAAACATCTTTGTAAAGCAAGTGTTTTAATACTATGCATAGACACCTCATATGATATATTTTGTATCACAGTATTAACATCTCCCAGATTATAGATACCGTTTAAATTCAATTTCAAGTATCAAAAAGTCCAACTTCTCTGCCTCCTTTCCTCTTTCATCTCTTTCCTCTTTCTTCTGCTGTTTCCATCACTACTGTATGAAAGCGTTTGGCCTCTTCACCCTTATCGCTTTCTGTGGAATTACTAGGTCAAAGATACGCAGAAATATTTCATGCTTAATCCTTGTAGGACAATTACCATCAGATGAGAATTTTAAGACTAGACCTCACTCATTATTTCTTGTTAAACATCCATTTATAATATATGTAGATTCTGTTGTTCTTAATCCTGAAATTGTTTATCTGAGATGAAAATTGTGCATTGTTGTTGAACAATAGAGTAATCTGTTCAATAAATTTACATGTAACTTGTTCATACCCATTCCAGTTCTTCTTTCCTTTTTCCCTAATGAATAAAGTATTTTTTCAGTTATGCAGCAAAACACAGATGACTTGGTGTAGGGATCTTTTTTTCCCAGATACTGTACCCAACCTACAAAAGGACCATATACTTAAAAAGAAGAAAACAAAATCAAATGCCTGCATGCCTTTTTCCATCTTGTAAACAGCAAGGATATGCCTCTGTGAAGAACTTCATAGCTTATTACCACTTAAGCACACAGCATGAACTTAGGAAGTGCTTAATTGGCCAGGTGTTTCTTATCATAGGTTCCTTAATAACTTTAACTTTTAGAAAGGGTTTTAATTTTTGTCCTTTCAACTGAAGACAGAGTGTGAGCCTGAAGCTGTGTGAAAGGTATTACGGACAATACTGGTGTTGCTCACAGAGGAGAGGATCACCCACATGTGGTAAGAGTTCTGTGTGATGCTCTGCTGAGATGAGCTGATGCTTTTTCTCAGTCTGCTCCCTAATGAACAGGTGTCTTGTACCACCATGGTTGCCTTTCTTGTTAGCAGTTTCAGTACAGAGGCTAATGATAAAACGGGCAGCTCTCAAGGTCAGGGATAAATTACATACCCAGGAGAGTGTGAATGAAAATTGCATTGCTATTCTCTGTACTGTATCAATTCAGAAGAAAGAGGACTTCACTTATCAGAGCTTTCAGTCCAGCACCTTTCACAGCCATTCAGCTCATTTAAAGAAAATACTGAGAATTCTGAATTTCTTTAATTGTTCTCCTGAATTTCTTTAATTGTTCTTATACACACAGTCATACTGTGAAATGGTTCCCTGTAACAAAGACACTTATAAACTGGATATGACAAACCATTTCTATATTCAGAAGGGAGAACTTCTGCTCATTTATTTTTAGTGATAAGATGAACTAGAAAATATAATGCAGTCTGTGTACTCTTTCATGTACGTACCAAATAGTTCACTATTTTGTTTGTGAAAATATATTCAGATAGATGAAAGATGAACCCCTCCATTTCTCTCTATCTTGGAGGCTTACACTGCTGATCTACAATGATGTTTTCAGATCACTGACATGATGACTGGGGGATTACACACCTAAAATAAGTTTGTGGCTCTGTAAGTATCTTATCTGAGGCATAAAATGAATTATGGAGAGAACTAGGAATAGGGCTTAGGCCCTTATGCCCAGAACAACTCTGTATTCAGTGGACCGTGCTGATTAAGTATGTCTACATTTTCTTGAATTTTATTATTAAAAACAATTTATATGAGTTATTAAATTTCTCATGTGTCCAACATGCAGAATACTTTAATATTCTTCCTATCCAGTCAGATTCATTCTTGGTGTATCTTCAAACTACACTGCCTAAACTTTTAGGCATACAATGAAGTACTTGCTTTTCAGGTCATTTTTGCACAGATTTTAAAAAAAAGAAACTGAGACTATTTACTATGCAAGTTGTGTAGCCCCACTTATAACATTTTTGTTAAAATAATAGTAATGGTCCCAAATATGTTTATACAGTACAGGAGCCCATACTTGAGTATGTAAATATGGGTATGCAATCTCTTAGCCATCTTTTCTGATTTGTTTTGATTTGTCAGAAATAATAGTACCACCATCTTTTCTGATTTGTCTTCAGTTACTGTACTGGACCATTCAGATACAGCTTTTTTTAAGGTCATGCTAGGAACTGATTCATCCAGCAATTCCTGTACCTAGTGAGTGTGAGCAAGCAAACCCCTGTTTTGATGTTCCTTCTTAAATAATCCAGAATGAAGCAAAGGAGAGTGAACTTTGGCTCATCCGTCTCTTTTCTAATTGATTTTCAGAGAGAGCACGCAGTCTGTAGGCAGAATCCCAAACCAATGGGATTGTCTATCACTACAAAATGGGCTTTTCAGCCTTCCAGAGATCATACGTACATTATATTTAATCTGTATAGCTAGGCTTAAGTGGAAAAGATACACTGCCCTGGTATGCTGTCCTTGTGTCTTTTCCACCTTGTATTTTTGTGAGATTTATTCAGATCAGGCATTCTAATCTACTAGGTCTGTATGTTGTAAAATCTTGCCTCAGTGTGGAGGAGAAAGATGGAGGAAAATAAAGGATCCTGCTTTTCAGTGGCAGCTAAGGATATATTCTCATTTTCTTTGTTTAGGACTCGTCATGTACATTTTGCAGCTTAATACCTCAGAACTGCTCTTGTGCATTGTCAGTTTGTACCTTTGCACAATTTTAATGTGATAATAGAGTCAGAAGTTTTTGCTGTTTTGTATCCAGTGACAAAAGCAGCAGATTATTATTTGATGTCACAGAAAATAATGAATTTAACCAGGTCCTGATCAATCACTCTTAAAAGTTTATGTTTCCTGAGAACTTTAATTTGCTCGTCAGAGACCTGTAGTTGTTTTCTAACGCCACCGAAAGGATGGCCTGGACACAGAAATGTTTAGATTAAATAGCATGTGGCACCTTTATTAAATCCAAGTGTTACCAGGTATAATTAGCATTCACTGCACCCTCTGAACCCTTGTCTTGGATGAAGAGGCTGGAGTATGGCTGCGCTGCGACACAAAAAGGCTCCCGCAGTAGCCAAGTGGTTATCAGAAAAGGATCATATCTCCTCCCACAGCCTGCACACTTCGCCTGGGAGCAGCAAGTTCCTCACCTAGGCACCAGGCAGTGGCCGCTTGCTTACATTTCTGTGCCCAATAGCACACTGACTGCTACAGTTAGTTTTCCTGTAACACAAGCATGTTAAAGCAGTTGTTTCAGCACATGACTGATGATGAATGCTCTGAAAATAAAAGATTCTGCTATCTTTAATTACCTACTTCTTTCCAAGAATTTCTGGATTTCTAGGAGTTGAGACTCAAATAGCTGAGATTTTGGGGAAACAAGTTTTTGTTTGCAATAAAATGGAAGAATAAGACTATAAAGTCATTAATACAACAGCAGTTACAATTCTCCTGCTCATGAAGTAGTATGACGAAGGTGGTACACGTGACTTGCAAGATGAGCACATACTAAGAGTCTCTAAAATGTAAGAGCTTCTTTCATCTGTCACCTTTGTCTGTCACATTATTGTTATTCTATCTATAGATACTCAATTCACAGCTGGCATAGACTACTAGTCTTATCTCAGTTCTGTTTGTCTCTATTTTCAAAAAGAGTTTTCATTTTGTGCTAATAAATATAGATGCAGTTCCTCAAAATGTTATGCCTAAGGGATGAAAAACTGTTTATTTTGCATAGCTAATACTTGTTCAAACTGAAGTAAGTTAATTAGCTGCCACAAAAAATAAGAATTGGCACAGTCTTTGTGAAGAACCAGTTACTTTTAAAAGACAAGCTTTGAAAGCAAGAGCTCATTTAGTCACCTCTGGGTAGAAAGTTAGAAAACAATTTAGCTGAAACTAGGATTAATCTATTTTAAATAAAGAGGATGAATATTTATTTATAAGACTGAAAAACATTTGCTGGTGAAAATCCAAGTACACGTTCCTACAGCAGATCTTTTTGATGGTCCTGGTTTCTACTTTGCTAAAGTTAAAAGTGACTGCTTTTCTAAGCTAACACACATTTTGAACACCTGGATGTAGAGAAGAGAGAGCCTCAGGATTACAGTAAGTATCATGCTAACTCAAGATGCTACTATGAGGAGAACAGGAAAAAGCCATTCCTGGTACCTTCAAAAGACCAGTTTTCTCTGTTTCCCTGCTGTAGACAGAAATGCCTTTCTTCCAAATTCTCTGTAAAAGTTTTATTATAAATAATTGAAAAATTTTAATCAAAGTCGCCTCTAAGGTCACCAGATCAAACATTTCTTCCACCTATTCTTGACCCTTGAATTTTTCATGCAAAGAAAATACCTTTGTGTTTAAAGGTGGTCTCTCTTATGATGTAGTTACCTACTGTAGATCAAAAGCTTACTCATAAAAATAGTAAAAACAGAAATAGTTGAAGCTCTATAGCTTACAGGATAAGAACAGAACTTGCCTCAGATACCCAGCACGTATAAAATTTGGCATGATTAATCAGGAAGTAGGTTAAATTATTTTCTGTGCCATCAAACTACTGCTTCTGTCACCACATATAAAATAGCAAAAACTTCTGGATTCATTATTACAATAAAATTGTTCAAAGGTTCATGAGCACAGTCTTTTTGGGGAAATTAGACCTGAATGATAGTGACTGAAGCTCTGCTATAAATATGACCATACGAGTACATGTTATTTCTTTAACACGTGCTTTAAGAGTGTTCAGAAGATGCTGAAGGGGCCCGCGGAGGACAGAGCTGCTATTGTAACATTCTAACGGTAAACTGATAAAATCTGATAGAAGAGAAAGTAAAAATAGTTAAAAAAAAAAATAAAGAAAGCAGAAATTGAAAGAAAACAAGTAAAAGTGAGTTATTTTTCTAGTGCTGAGATTTCCTAATCAGACACTATTACCAAAGATCTGTGGGAACAGTTTCATATAGAGCAACATGAGAAGGTATCGGTGGAAGTGGGAAGGCAGAAAAGCTCTTTCACACGTGTCAAGTCTCAAAACTGGAACTAAGACTGAGTTTGTGCCCTGTGAAGATGACTCTTATCCCTTTAACCTACAGACCTGCTCCATGGGGAAGACGGCTGAGAAGCACAGTATATATTTACAGTATAACCCTCCTGCCTTGTCTCAATTGCGACTGTCACCAGCTGGAGCGCTTTAACTCAACTGCACCCATGCTGCTGAAGCAAATAAATACTACACCGTGGTTTTCAGGGCCTAGCATATAGCTAAAAGCAATGCTGTTGATTCTAGTTTGGCCTATTCAAGTGTTCAGAGCAAATGCACATGTGAGGTTTTATCTATGTCCTTATATGTATGCTTCCCCCCCCCTTTTGGCAGTGATGTGACGCTAAATTAGATGAGTTTCTGCAGGTATTGAGGAGTGTGCTATGGCTTAATTCAAATTTCCAGTCCTTTCTTTTGGCAGTCTCAGTGTGTAAGGTAAGTGTCCTGTGGTATTAATGACAACAAGAGTTGTTTGGGCGGATCCAGCTTGTGGAGCTCTATACAGGGATACTAAATTTAGCTCTGCGTGTCAAAAGGAGGTTAGATGGTACTCAGTAGCCTATTGCAAAACCATCTTTTCCAGGAATTTAAGTCCTAATGGATTTGGTCCTTTTTTTTCTTCTAATAAGGTTTTTATTTGCCCAGCTAATCTAAAAATTTCCAAAGGATGTGCAAGCAATCTCTTTCAATTCCTTTTCAATTATTAGTGTCAACAGATTTCCCAGGCTTGATACTCTTTAGCTGTTGTAATTAATCTTCTTAAAACTAAGCATATATGTTTATAGTTACCCTTCTTAATGTTAGCTGTTATATACAGACAAAAAAAAATACACCTAAAATATATTATATTAGCAATGCCATGCTAGTTACCCCAGCCATACCCATGGCGGACAGAGTTTCCCTAAGACTGAAACCGTTGTTATCTATTACTATGGCTCTACCTAGCTTTATCAGAAGGTTTGGACAACGTTACAGCTTTTGGGATGTTAATTTACTTTGTTTTTGATATTTGAATGTTATCTTAGTGCTTTCTTTAAACAGTTGCTGGTCTTGTTCTGATATTTTGAAACCTTTCTTGACCTCCTCTTTTTTGCTTTTCTCAATTCTTCAGCAACCAGATTTGTGCTTTTATTTTACCTAGCCGAGTGCTCCCAAGTGCCAAACTTGGTGAAAATGGCGTATTAACATTTAGTTCATTGGGCTGCTTCAGTCAAATTAGAAAAGAAATAACTCCTCCTGGCTACTGCATAAATGAAAAAGGGTAGCTTGTTCCCAAATGTGTACGCAACTGAATCTCTCACTACTCGGTGACTATTTATTTAGACATTCACTACCTTGGTAGTGAAGCCATTGGTTTCAATGTTTTGCAGGCTAGAAATCCTCAGATTAAACAACTTCCATTGGATCTCCTTTTGTGTTGTTGTGGAGGCTTAATGTGGATTACATAGTCTGTGATGACATATATTGTCATAGATACGCTCCCAGTGAAATGCTAGATTTCTTACTGTCTCTCGTTTCATGAAAGACTTACATAGTCGCAGCAGGACTGGCTGAATCCTAATTTTAGCCTTTATAGTAAAGAATAACTTCCTTCTTTCTTATGCTAGCTCATGCCTTCTCTTTGATTTTCATCTTAAAAATATCTCTAACAAAATCTTGGCCCCACTAAAGGTCCAGGAAAGTACTGCCATTCATTTAAATGAGCTCATATTTCCCCGTCTTCCCCCCACCGTGGAAGTCCTTGTTTAATGTTTTCATACCTGTGCTGCGATTTCTCTTCTATATCCTGGTCTGAAGGACATTCAGAGATCGTTCTGTCCATCTGGCAAGGAAGGCGTATGGTCTTATCAGGTCAATAATGTAAGCGGTGCGCTTTGAAATCAACTTGGCGAATGTTACCCCCATCTTTGGCTTTGTTTATCTGCACAAGCTGCTTTAATACAACAGTCTGGGAAAGCAGGAACAGCAAAGCTTCTTCCAAACAGAGGTGAGCAATACAGGTCACTGCTGAGGAGCTGCTGATCTCCTGGTTGTGGGGACACTGGCCGAATCCCATGTGCTGATGAGGCCACAGCTTGTCCTGGTGAAAGGCTCTTGTGCGCCAGGCAAAAGGGGCAGGTATTCTCCCTTGGGAAAATGGTCAGTGATTGCTCCTATGGTCCTGCATGTTGATGGTTTTGGTATTACACAAGCAAAATTAATTTTGTTGCAATAGATGTGTTAGATGTCAGTGAGGGGAAAACGTACAGATACAACTTGAGTTGGACTGATGACTTGCAAGTGGAGTAACAGGCTGCTTCTGCTCCCCGTTAAGCATTTGGAGCTAATGCCCAGGCTCACTGCTAACTTTAATGGCCTGGGTTAAATGATTTTATTGGCTTCAGTCCTTGTCCAAAAAGATACCTCTTTTTACTTCAAAAGCCACCACAATGGCTACTAACTGGGAATAACTGAAATATTTGTTGATACCATCATGGGGAAACAAATAAAAAATGAATGGGCTTAAAGGCTGAGCTGAGGAATATTCACAAGTGTGTTGAAATATGCTGCTGGGAACAGAATCACTGATGACTAGGCAGTGACATTTAAAAAAATGGATTTTTATTTTTTTTAGTGCTTTTACAAAACACCTTAAGTAGAAACCATCATTCTTTAAGCTTTCAGGAAAACTATACTTACCAAGAAACGCATATTTAAACATCTTATGATTGTTACTGTTTAAAAAAAGCTAGTTTATTTTGATTTTTGCATATTGTAATGTTTGAAATACCTGAAATGTAATAAAAAAAAATACAGCCTAAACTCAGTAGTCTATGTAAGAATAAATTCCCAAAGGAAAGCCCTAACAACAATCAAGCACCGACAAGTATTGATAATTATGAGATCTCACTCAAAGTATGACGTTCATAGAAAACTTTTTTGAGGTGTTTTAGTGCTGCTGAGAAATTTGACAGAAGAAAGACAAGGTTTGGAGTAATTGTATTGTTGAATTCATGTTTCATTAAAATTCATTTAGTTTGCTATTTTGCTAACCATTATGTTCTTCTGAAAAGCCAGCATTAGAAGAGCTCCATTTCAGTCTGGTGTGGTGTGTGGGGTTTGTTTTTTGTTTTTCTGAACATGCACGTACACACACAAAATTCCTCAGATGCTTTTTACTTCTCTAGTTTGCTTTCAACGCATGTATATAATTATGTGTTCCTGTTGTCATGGTAATTGAAACAGGAGTTGTTGGAGTGGAAATCACTCGCTGTAGCCTGGAACATAAAAGTCCAGTTTAAGAGCACCATGTGACTGTATTGTTGGTTTAAGGTTGACATGACCAAAGGTTACATATATAGAGATTTTTCAAAAATTTTTAATTGTTTAGCTAGTATGTAGAAGCTTTAGAAGTTTTAAGATTACTGAGCATTTTATCTTCATGCACTGGAATATCTAATTCAGGCTATTTACAAAGATTACTGTAAGGTGTTTTTTCAGGACTTGATGCTATCATCCTAACATGAGCAGATTCATTTGCATTTCATAACCTCTGGGGCATTTGCAATGAGGCTTCATGTTGGGTTGATGACACCTGAAGTCTTAGGTCACTCTGTCTGGAAATGCTTGAAATCCTTGAGTTGCAAAAGGCTAACTAGTGGAAGGAAGGAAAAGAGGAGGGATTAGGAAGAAAGGTATAGGATTGTTATTTAGTCCTTGGAGGATGGGTGATCCTGTAAGAAGGGTAAAATGGGACAGGGTCACTGTTGATTTTATTTTGCTTACAGACAAACTTCATAAGGTTTGAGGACAAGTTACCTTAAGTCTTGACATATGATAGGGTATGATAAAACTATATATATGTGTGTATTTAAGGTAACAAGAAGAAACAAGTCTGGAAGAAACCTTAAGAAATTGTCTTAAAAACAGAATCTCTTATAACCAAAGCATTCCTGACTTTTCTAACCAGTTCCTAAAGCTGTGTAGGGATTGTGCCTTTTCCTTGCATATCTGTCGTTGCCTCTGCAAAGTTTTCTTGATGTCTTACTCAGATCTCCATTGCTGGACTGTAAGTGCGTATTTCTGTCCTATTCAACTGTTCATTTGTTTTTTAGTGTCTTCTCTAGAATAAGCTCTGTTCTCTTGGAGTCTTTTCTTAAAGATTGGTTTCTAGACTACCACCAACGACACTTTATTTTTAACTTACAGTCAGCGTCCACAACTAAGCAGTGAACCATTTGAGGCCTTATCAAAAACAAATAAAGCGTTGTATTTATCTTGGAGTTGTAGTTAATCTCTTTCAGACCATTTCTACTAATATCTTTCAGGGTTGTAATGGTGTCCCTCAGTGTGCCTGCAGCCCCCTGCGAATATTGTGGGACTAGTCTCTCTTCTGTCATCAAGTTTAATGATGGAAATAATGAACAGTACTGGATTTTGTGCCAAGAAATCCATTTGACACCTTTTTTCTTTTAGACAGTGAATTGCTGATAGCTATAACCATATAATTTTTTTTTTCTGTAGCTGTTTACCCTGTAGTAAGGCTATTTAGGCCACGTTTCCTGGTTAGACCACGAGAAAGTCTTGTGAGATGATACCAAAAGTCTTCCTAAAATCATGATATATGACATCAAGTATTTCCCTGTATCACAAGGCTTGTTACCTTGTCATGCCTTGTTCTTGACAATTCCATGTTCGTAGTTACTCATTTCCTTGTCTTTTAGGTGATTTATAAACAGTGACAGTAAAGAAAGTTAAACGAACCAATCTATAATTTCTTTTTCCTCCTCCCACTTCCTCTCCTCCTTTTACAGCAGGCATTATTTTTGCTCTTTTAAAGGCTTTTGCACCCATATCCATCATATGCTTTCAAAAATAATTCTAAAGGTAACAGCTTTCAAGCAATGACAGCTCTGATATTCATCCACTTCTGTAAGACTTTGGGCAAATTTAATATGGCCTGGCCAATTTCGAACTGTTTGACCTACATATTTTTTTTCCTCGAATCTTTTCTTTCCCTGTTCTGTCCTGATATTGTCCCCTTTGTCTGGAGGTTTTAATTGCGGGAGCCAGCTGATTGCAATTGGTCTTTTCAGTAACAACTGTCGATAAGGCAGTAAATGCTTCAGACTGCTTGGTATAATCTGTCAATAGCTTGCTTCCTTCCCTTGAAGTTGTTGACAAACCAGTAGTTTTCCTTGATCATCCTCTTACTGTGAGTTGTACTTACAGAATTTCTTTATCCTTTGTCTCTTGCTAATTGTGCCTCAGTTTATCTGTTCACTTCTCTGATTTTGCCTTTGCAAACTGTCAAATATAAGTATAAAAGAAGAACATGAGTACACACTTTCTGATATTTGCATCTTATGTTTGAGGGCTTTTTTGTTTTTCCTTCTAAATAAGGAGCTGCCTTTTCTCGTTAACCTCTTGTTTCCATACTTATGGCCCATATAATCTTGCCCGTAGGTTCTGAGTTTATTAAAATATTCCATCTTCATGTGCATTGTTTTTATATGCTATTGTCTTACGTCTTCCTTTTTGTGGTTGCATGTAAATTCTGCTGCTCTGATAATTTGGTCAAGTTGCAGTTTGGGTTGTTTTATTTGTCTGTCTCTTTCTCTTTTAAAGACACTTTAATTTGAAGTTGAGGACTACCTAGATTTGGTAGGATTTATTTGCCTTTTAAATAGGAACCGAAAAACTCACTGTTAGAATGAAATGTTCTTCAAGAAACATCTGGGTCAGGTGTTCCATGTATTCCCTATTGACAGTGGTTTGGAAAATTTGGTTAGCACAGTGGAAGCAGAACCGTGCAATCTAAGGAGAGAGATGGAGCTAAAGTAACTTTAAAATGAGTGAAGAGGTAGGCCAGGGGTGGATAGGGAGAAGGGAGCCCTTTTTTAAGTGTGCTCTCATGCCACACTTTGCATTTGTACTCAGTGGCTTAGACCACCTTCCTCCAGGTGGCAGGTGAATTATGGTAAACAACTTTAAAATCCCGAGTGCTCTAGAAACGGCTTCCCAAGAGGTCATGTTGCGTTCACAGGGCAGCAGCTAAAATGAACTGAATCACTTAAATAGCTTTTATTGCCTAAATGGGAGGGAGTTGCTGGCAGAACACTGCTCTCTGGTTGTCTCATGTCATGAATTTATCTGCTTTACCTGAAGTTATTTAACAGACATTCATACTTTTGCTTTTTCATTTTACGTAGTTAGAAGTCACAAAACAAGCAGGCCTATGTTTTCACTTGCTCTGATCTACAGCACTGCTTCCTCAGATGCTCTTCATGCTGCTTGGCTTTATCAAGGACAGTGATTTAACATGTTAATGGTACGTGACAGACTCTTCACGCTTATTAGCTCTCTTCCTGCACAGTACAATTACAGCTGATAATCAACCTTCTACAACCTTAAAGGAAGGAAACTATAAAATGCATAGTTTTACTTATTTATATTTTTTTAGAAAAAGAATTCTATTCAAATATATTTAAAATGAGGAATGACTTTACAGCATATGCAGATGCTTCTGCACTCCTTGGTCGTAACCTGGGCTAATGATTAGGAATGTTGCTGTCTTCACTGTAAAACATAATTCTTAAATCTATAGGTGTGTTCCATTATTGATAAGAGAGTGCTGATACAAAAAAAAATTGAAGGCTTTTTGATGCTCTTCAGCTTTCTGTAAAATTTGATTGCATTTGTTTTCTTTTTGTTTTTTTCATTCCTTGGCAAGAATGCACATTGGATTTTAATGGAAAGCAAATTCCAAAACGGAGACTGTGCAAGTATGCATTTGTGAGTGTTACATTCATGCACAACCCAGAGAAACGTTTAAGCAGCACAGTCCAGTTCTTTGATAAGATGGGCCTCACCAGAAACCGAGACATTCCACTGGGCCCGTAGGGCTGGTCGTGAGCTTGATGCCACGCCATCTTCTGTGCATGTCCAAAGTAAATTACAAGAGTTATTTTCAAAGATGATTCAATAAATACATTCAAAAAGCAATTTGGAAAAGAAATTGTGATATGCATTAAAAAAAAAAAGTTTTAGGTCCATTTATTTCACCAAGAACTAATGGGACAAGTAAGAGCAGTTAGCTGTTGTGCTGTTAAAAGGGTCTGTGGTCTGCCAAATGGGGAAGATGACTGATTTGGTGGGGAAACAGACTTTGTTTCTTCTCCAGGTCTTGTCTGCTAAGATTATGAGTTGGAGGAAAATGTGACAATGAGTTTGTGATGTGGAAGTTGAGAAGGAACCAAACACATCTCCAACGAAAGCCAGTGGCTTTTGTGGCTTTTCTACAGTGGGAGTTATTCTGGAATTTCTGAATGGTTTGGCCCAATATGTGGGCATACATTATCTTATATTTGTGTTACCTAGGTGGACATTTCTTATTCACAGTGCTCTCTCTGAATTATTTCCACTAGCTTTGGCAATAACTCTTATCCTGGAATTAGTATGTTGAAACAGGTTGAGTGCTTACAAGAGCACAGAATGAAGAATTTAAGCTCGGAAAGAGCTTTGTTTATTTACCTAGGAACTTTAATTTGGATTAACATATGTTGTCCTTTGAAAGTGGAATAGCTGTTCACAAGTTCTGATGAAAACTGTTTTAAGAGATATCAATTCTGGTTATTACTGGGGCTCACTATTTGACAATTATCAAATATTAATTAAGACAGCCTTTGTATCCACAAAGTTTTGCAGTCTAAAGTTACTTCAGATATTTTTACTTCTGGATCCTTGTGCCGGTTACTGGTGCTTTTACCTGGATATAGGTATTCATCAGGATCTGAACTCATAATACAAAAATAGCCCTTTGACAAAAAAGGTAACTGGTTGGGCAAGACAAATGTTATCAGTGAGGAGCAGTCCAGAATGGGGAAGGCAGCATTTCCTTTCGTATAAATAGCAGCACTGGCTGAGCAATGGAATTGGATTTGTGATTGGGTTGGGGTCCTGCTTCCGAGAGCAACGCTAGTAGCAGTATTGTGGTCAAATGTGATGAAGCCCTTTTTAGGCAGGTCTGCTGGGACAGAAGGTGGGACATAAAGGCACAGACCTCTACCATTAGAGTTTACCAGAAAAACAGAATATCAGTGTTTTTTTAAAAGAAGAGTCACCAATCCCATTTTGGAGATGGGGAAAGTGAGATGAACCGACAGTGTGACTGTAGGCAAATCCCTTGGCCTATTGCAGAGCCAGGAATAATATCCAGGTTTCCCAGTTTCCTGATGGCTGTTTATCACAAAACAAGCATTCTTGCTGAGCTCTTGTCGATCCTATAATGTACATCACCCAAGTTTCCTGTCTTTTTTAAAACCAATTAAATTATGGCTGTGTCTTACATAAGCCATCATTAGTGGAATTTTTGAAGTATGCATACCATTACCTTTAATTATAGGAAGGACTGGGACCATATTTCTTGGTCTCTTAAGATGCCCTTCTCTGCTGTTGACTCTAAGCTAGGACTCTATGGGTGTTTTTTCCTGCTCAGACAAACAAACAAACCAGAAAAACCTGTCATTGCTTTTGACTGATTCTCCAGAGTGCATGACAAGCTTACTGAATGCATGTGTCCTACATGATCTGTGCTCTGTGGGTCCAGCATAGCTGTTGTCTTAGTAGCAGGCAGAGCTTGCCCAATTATTTCTTCTGAATCGCAGGGTTGCACTGATGTGGTCTCTTTTGGTATGTTGCCTCTCTTCGGACTCTTCTTTTGGGGTACTCAAGGTAAATGGATGCCGTGGTAAAATATATTTTCTGGTTTGGTCTATATGCTCTTAATGTTCAGTTTGCCTTTCTTGCTGCTACTGAATGCAGAGCTGATACTTTCAGACAGCCATTTACAATGATTGCGAGAGCTCTTTCTTCTCTAACTCTTCAGTAGAACCCCTTGTAGAGGATGTGAAGTTGAGATTAATTGCTAATCATTTAGTAATCATCTTTACATCTCCAGGATAATGGAGAGATACCATTACCACTGAGGCTTCTACTAACTTCAAATGGTAGTTTGTATTTGAGCTACTTGGAGGTACGTGCTCTGGCCGTGATTCTTAGTTTTTGCCTTGGCAGCCAAAGCTTAACACATAGCACTGCTTTGTCTTTGTTTTGTCTTTACTTGCAGAAAAGGTGTTTACAATGGTTCACTTCATTATTTCTAAGAAATGATGAATGTACGTTTGTGTTCAGTGGGACTGAAGCTGTAATCCAACAATGTGCTGGTTTCCGCAGCAAAACTGGTTCAGAAGTTCCTGCCCCTACACCAGTTTGTAGTCTCCTGTGTGTACTGTCTGGTGGTTTCTGGGTCCTCCCTCACTGAAAAGTGTTGAGCTTTAGTCTGGATTATTTCAGTGTCTTTACATAGACTTTATAGACTGAAACTGTAGTATCACAGCACTGTTAAGACTGAAAGGAGAAAACTCAAAATATCTTAGAAAATTTGGCCCATACGGACTTCTCTGTGGTTGGGTAAGTGGGACTTGAAAGCAGATTCCAGACTACTCTGCTCTCCCTCGGCACAAACAAGGTGTGCTGCTGGCTCCCGCTTGCACCTGGGCTGCTGTTGACTATGGGTGCGGGGAAACGGCACGTACGGTAATTATTAGCTGTTTTCACTGGTGTTTTGGCCTTCAAATACAAATATTTGCATGCTCCTACAGTCTTGCCTTAGTTATGCAAATGTCATGGGAGGGGATATGAACACTTCAAGACCTTATGGAAAACTTCAATGGGATGAAGAGGTATTGGGAACCTTGGTTGTCCTTTGTATAAGAGAGCTCTGGGTAACTGAGACTCCATCTGTATGGCAAACTGGAAAAAATCTTGGTCCTGATAGAAATCAGTGAACATCTAGCTAATATACATTTGATTTCAAGAGTAAAGATTTCAGCCTTTGTATCTTCAGTTGATCAGCACAGTAGTTCTTGTAAAGTGAATGCTAATGCTGTGGAAGAGTCTTTATCTTCCGGGAAGCAACAGAAGAAATGTGGATAATGTGCTTGCAAAGGTACCTAAATATACTATGGGTGGCATTTTACATGCTGTTTTGCACACTGTATAAAATTACGTGCCATCTTAGGGAAAGAAATACATCAAGACTTTCAAGCTCTGAGGGATATTCTTGTTGTGCAACTCAGTCACCCAACTTCTACTTAATGCATAAGGTTTCGTATAAAAACATACTGACCCATGGGAGGGTAGCTACGTGTGCAGCTTGATTATAACGGTAATGTCTGCGTGACACCTTTCTGCCGGCGATGTTACGTGTAACCCTTTCCGTGTGTGGCTGCAGCTCTTGCAGGTTCTGTATTAAACACGATACTGGGTTACGCGTGAATGAAATGACTGGAACAGTGGTGGAGAAAAAGTACACGGAAAGGTTTAAAGCAGAACATGGCGAAGCAAACGCTGCAATTATCTGCAGCTGAAAACAAGTAGCTTTTAATATGTCCATTCACCTAAGAAGGGAGAGAATTATAGACCAAATGCTCTTTCTTTCCCCTTTTCTATCATTTCTCCTCTTCTTTTCCCTTTATACAGTTTATCACCCATAATTTCGGGATGTGTTTTGTTTCTTTAAGCTGTTTTATCTATAGGCTTATGAGGTCAGTCATGTGTGAATTCTTTTGTTAGTCACCTCACCTTTTGCCTTGATGATAGAAAATTGATCAGGCCTAAAGTACAAGTTCAATAGACAACCCCCTTGGTCCTTTGTCTAGGAGAATAGCTACCATTGAAGGCCATGAGCAGGTTGCTATTAATATGACAGCCTGCTCTATCTCCCACTGTAATTTATAATGAAATACCTAATCTCCATTATTTTGATCCAAGCAGGCGATCCCATGAAAAAGTCTTTTCATCCAGTTCCCAATGGCAGTTACATGAGAAATGGCAAACCAATAATTTTTGTCAAGTTTTTTAAGCCAACAGAAATGCTTTTCCACTGCTACAGTTTCAAAAGGCACAGATAAAGCTCATTCACTGAGATGAATGAAAAAGCCATCTGGGGTTTTTCTTTTTGACTTCCTTTCCTTTTCTCCATCCTTGTAATCAAATTTGAGCAAAATCAAATGGGGCTTTCTATGAAAGTACCTTTTGTTGATCTGAACGAGCTGGTAATTTACAAAATACCCTTCCTTTGTGAGGAAGGCTAAAGAAAAAAAGAATCAGTAGCTTTTAAAGCTGGGCCTTGGTGGGACTCTAAATGCAGTGAAAGCAGTCTGTGTTGAGAGATTGAAATGCATTTCAAAGCCAGGCCTGAGTCAGGGTACAGGGAAGAAAAAACCTATGTGCATTTTATAAGAAGAAAAACCTGAATGGGAAGGGGAAAGGGAGAGAGAGAGAGAAAGAGAGAGGAAAAAATCTGGATAATACATTAATCATTATTTTGGAAATTGTCTTCCTTGCTGACACATACTGCGTAACTAGTGATTGAGAACTTGGATTTTTGTTCTATTGTAGGCATCTCCACATTTGTCTGTGCTGCTTTAAAGTTTGAGAGGCAAGGATCCTTGAACACTGCTGGACTATGTTTTAAATGTGTATACATATTTTTTCAACTTTGCATTTTTTTTTTTTTTAGCTTGCCTGTGAAGTATTATGGGGAAAATACTTGCAGGAAAGCTGAGTTTATTCTTTTTGGCATGCTAATGTTTGTTATTTTATTGTATTTCTGCTTACCAGATTTCCTAGTGGTAATTATTTCCCATTGACTCAGACCAAAGGACAGTGAGGACACCTAACAAACAGTAAGTTTATGCCTTGTTTTTTATTATTTGTATTTCATGATTAGCCTGGAAAAGCTGAAAATGTTGGATTAATTGCAAACTGGGTATTGTTAGCATTAATGTTGTACAGCTATATGAATCTGCTAATGTGAGAGACTGACGATGTGGTTTAACTCTTCTGTTTCTTACCTTAACTGTTTAGTCAGGTACCGATATGTACGTTGTTCTCTGTTGATGGTAATACAGCCTGTGAAATAAATGTACAGTAATTCACATGCCACAGATGTGAGCAAACACTGCATATTTTAATGCTTTTTGTATTTACAGGCTCGCTTATAATGTAAAATGCTTCTCATTTCTCCACTTATGTTTTGATACATTTTAAAAACAGCTTCCTGGTTGCATGATATAAAAAAAAATGGCAATTTTACAAACATGCAGACACTCAGAGTAGAAATTCTGTTTTTGTCTTTTTAGAAAGCTTCTCATACATGTTATGTTTAAGTGTGGTTTATGTTGTATCCTGTTAGGAAGAGTGGAGAAATATAAATATCATTAGCCAAGATCCTATTATTTTTGGTAGTAAAATGCTAGTAAAAGTGTATTGCTTTTTAAATTATACTTTGGGTAGAGAAACCACAAAAAATAATTCAGAACTGTGACCTTTCAGTCTTAAGCTGTTCTTTGTTTTGGATGAAATGGCACGAGACACAATTTGTTTTGTATTCCTACTTCATACCTGTGTGCAATATCATGTTATCAGCTTAGAAAGCATGCTGTAGAAAAACATAATCTCGAATAAGTCTTTTTTTTCCCCTAACATCATCAAACTACAAAGTCAACCACAAAGTTTGAGTGTAGCTTCAATAAGGATATCCCAAATTATTTAACAAATAGCTTCCAAAATATTTTCTTTGATGCAAATCTGACATCTGATTGGATTGGAGAATATCAAGAAGTCACTTTCGTATCTGAGTTTATTTTACGCTCCTAGTTCTTACTATCCTATTCACTTTCAATTTCCTACAAGATTTGTTGTCTCACATGGTTTTGAACCATTTGCTGCCTCCTAATGACTGACTTACAAAACAGCAAACATGGAAAATTTCCAAAAAAACCCCTTTCCTGGAATTGTCACTGCTGCATATTGTGATTGTCTACCATTTTTCATATATGCAGAACTGATGAAAAGATGTGTGAAATTAATGGCTTTACTTTTCGATGTGTTGGCAGATCATCGGGCTTTTCTCCCTGACAAATACAGTATACAGTGCATTAATGGGAAACTTTCTTGGTGCTGAGTGTGTAACCTAACATACAGCTAGTCAACTTTGGATCGCATCACTTAATCTTTGCTTTCACAGGCTTGCGTACTCAGATTCTGTGATGCTTATTTTGGCTAAATCACTGTCTCCTGCTTTTTTAATAATAATTGATGTTGGGGTTTTTTGGTTTTATATCTTTCTTCCTGTGTGCCTTAAACTCTAAGACACAATCTTCATTAAAGAATCTGTCAAAATTGACAGGTTTTAATTGATTACTTAACATAGGACACAATAACAAAGCAAGATAGTGTCTGCTAGGGTTTTATCCTGGTATCGAAGCTTTTCTTTTTACTACGCACTGTTCCTCACATGATGCAACACTAGTTTACTTAACTTTGGGACCTGTCACAAAATAAATAAATATTAAGAATTATATGGTGCATTGAAGTGTATGTTTTCTACATGTGATCTTTCCCATTATATGAATTCCTCTACAAATTTTAAGGGTGTGTAAATAGAACAAATGCCTGGAATTAGGATTACAGGTTTTGATGGAGTTCTGATTTGGTCCCCTATTGTTTATGTATTGTTATGGATATTTTCTAAACTTTTCCTTGATCTGAGTTGCATGTTGTGGTAGGACTGTTTCTAATGTTTCTAAACCATTGTAAGATTCTTAAACACGGGATGAGTCTTACAGGACCTCCAATGGTAACTGATTCCAAGTTCAAGCACATGAGCATTACAGTATAATGAATTCATTTCTTACAGTATTTTTTAATAAGTGTCCTGTATCACCTGCTGAGCAGGTTTTGTTGCAGGAGAAACTCATAGCAACAAATTACTAATTTTTTTAGGAGAATGTGTATAATTATGTACTTAATTTGTATGCATAATTATCATATTCCTCTCATTTGAATCTTGAGAGGAGTTTACAGTAATCAATAATTAATGGGGACCTGGAGTTACATCAAATAAGCTAAAAAGCACTTTCCCTGTTTGATAAGGTAATCTAGTAAAGTATAAAGTGAGCAAGGAAATGCACACTGGCAGGTTAGCATCACTGTAGATGAGCTGATATATCTGTTGATGTGACTGCGTATAACTAGATAATTCCAGTGCCCTAGGTTAGGGTGTTGAATCAGATGGTGAAGGTGTTTAATCAGGCTGAGTTCGATTGGGATGGGAAAAGACATTCAGTAGACATTCGGCAGCATTTATTTTTTAAATGTCAAACAGCAAGAGATGGGACAGTGGACAATAATTCCTGAGCCTCCTGTGCCCTCTAGGGTTCTGCATTGCCTGCGGGGAATGCTGCTTTTACTGCTGGGTACCTTTCAGTCACTGGATACCTTTAAAAGCTTACTTCAGCTTAGAGAATACAGGTAGGGATTCTGTGGTGTACCTCAGTTCTCCTAAGGTTCATGGGAAAATTCAGCTACTCCCAAGCAGAGCTAGGCAATCTCACAACTAGAAGGTCTCCCTTAAAGGAAGACAAAAGGAGAAGAAGGCTACAGAAAGGTATGGGAATTGGAGTGGGTATAGAGTGTGAAGGAAGGAAGGATAAGAGAAATATGAAGAGTGGTGGGAAGTATTGAGATAAAGGCATTAACACTTAGATGTCCCTGGGTCTAGGCCTTTTTTTGAAGGTCCTAGCTACCACTTAAATTCACTATCCCCGGGCTGATTGATTGTTATATTCAGTTGGAAGTGATGTTTGGGTTTACGTTACCTTAACAATAACAAATTATGTTTTTTTTTTCCTTACCATGTTGTTATCATTCAGTGTGATCTTCCCAAAAGAAATGTCAGCTTCTTCTCTTTAACTTTATCAGTTCACTGAAACACTAGTAGAGTAAGACATCTCACTCAGGTGCGGGTAAGCAGAAGAGGCTGCGTCTGTAGTAGTGCTGGACAAATCCTCTTTGAATTTTTCTTGGGGCTGATACTTGGTGATATCAGGCTGGGCTTTTGTATGTGTTGGAGATTTTGTGACATTGTTGATTTTTAACTTGAAAAGTAAAGTAACCTGCGTGGTGGTCTCTTTTGTTCCATAAAATCCATCTCCAAACACTTCAAGATGCTTCCAAAATTTTCAAATGTCAGAGCTGGCTTTTAATGACCATGGAGTTTGTCAGTTAGTGATGGGATGGTGATATCAATGCATTAAAATATTGGCGTAGGGTATTATTGTAGTCATGTAGAACTGCTGTACTAATGGAGTTCCTGATACACCATCCATTGTGAGTTTGGTATAAACAGCCCTATAATGCAGGTAGAACTTGCTGTTCTGAATGAACTGTGTGGTAAAGTAGCTTTTTGTTGTTTTTTTAACATTCACTTTGGATTCATAAAACACCTCCAGAGAGTCTGAGACTTGTAATTTTGAGCCCCTCCTTGGACTTTCCACTGAGTCAAAAGGAAAGGGTAGGTGATACTTTTGACTGTGGGTAGCAAATACGTGGCATGATGTAACGGGTGATACAGCAAGAGGTGTTCCTGTAGGCTCTCTCTGGGTTTACATATAAAACTCTTAGGATGACAGCCCCCCGATAAATTACTACATGTAACCCATTGGAGTCCATCCAGTAACTCAGAATGATGAAAACACCATACCCCAAGCCCTGAACAAACACCTCTAAAAAATACTTGAGGCAGTTTATGCTCTTCGTAATCTCTAAAAACATCTGTTTTGCAAATTTCTTGAAGGATACGTTGCTAGCCAGTGGAGTGGTGATGTCCAGATAATACTACTTTAAAATCTTCTTAAAAAAGCTTCTGTCTTCCCTTGGCAAATTTTCTTTATGCTTAGAAAACTAACAGATATAGGCAAAGCTGCAGGAGAAAGGGACTCGGTATCCTTTCTGTGAAAACACTTGATCAGTAATAGGACTGCAAGGTAAAAACAGTGTTAGCTGCTAGGCTTATTGTTCCCATAGAGCTGGACTGCTTTCTATCTGAGAGGCCTCCACCATAATCTGTGTTAACTGATTTAGGAAGTGGAAATTGTGAGTTCATCAATGTGACATCAATACTGAGGGATGCCTGTGTTATACCGCTAGTAGATCTTGGAGTGGTACTGCTGATTCTGATCAGAAGACATGCCCTCCATTTTACTTAAATGATTATATTTAAAATAGTTCTGTGGCATTCAGTCTCTGGTACAGAGTTGAAGACACTGGTTCATTTACGGTAGGAGTGAGTTGTATGATATAAGATACTGAAGCCCAAGTGCTGTTGCTTTATTATTACTCTCGCTGTCATGGAGGTGTCCGTGGTAGATAACAGTATCTGTTTAGGGTCAAAACCTCCTGGGTTTGACATGATGTAAATGTCTTGCAGCCATAGCTTCTTAGCAATATGTAACAGAGGCCAGTAGCTGGGACAGGCAGCAGGTGAGGTCTGTCAGCGTGCCAGCAGCTTGCTGGACTCCAGTGGCCTCTTGACTAGCCAACTGCGTGGCCATGCATGAGAAAGCTGAAGCCCTCCGTTTAATGGCACTTGGGGGCTAAAACTCTCCACTGATGTTTGGATAGCTATTGCTGAATTCTACTGACAAGTAAATTCAGTTAGTTTTGCCTAATTTAAGGTTTTGAAGGTTAGAAGACCTGTTACAAGGTTTTGAAGACTAGAAAGGACTGTGCAGAATATCTCTGGAAATAGCTAAGCTGTGTCAGGAAACGTAACAAACTGTCACTGCTGTTTTGGTTTACAAGTCTTATGAGATC
This sequence comes from Dromaius novaehollandiae, assembly GCF_036370855.1. NCBI lineage: Eukaryota > Metazoa > Chordata > Aves > Casuariiformes > Dromaiidae > Dromaius > Dromaius novaehollandiae. Next base: position 10,436,158 of record NC_088106.1, read on the forward strand.
AGGGCAGTCTGGACTAGAGGTGAAAATGTTATGGAGACCTTGGCTATTTAACAAAAGCAAATAAAAAAACACTCCCTCACCTCCAGTGACCACCCTCCCCCCCCCCCCAAAAAAAACCCCACACCCCCCTCCAAAAACCCAAAACACTCCCACCAAAAAAACCAACCAAACAAAAAAACCCCAAAACACGCCTCCTATAATGCCATCTACGTTATTGACAAAGCTATAGCTTTCTAGAAAAGAGCAGCGTGGGCCCTGGCAGAGCTTCCCTGGAGCTGCTAGGCATGCCTGTCTTGCATGAGCAGGAGACTTGCATGAACGAGGGAGAGGGAAGGGGCAAAATACCCACTGCAAAGAAGTTTTAAACAAGTCTCTTGAGCTTAACAAAATATATTCAAACAAAACCTTACACTGACTGATTTGCCACTATCTACGGTGGTCAGTGCTCTTTTCCTCTGTCCCTAAGGTATGTTGCACTCTTCTCTTCTTTTCTCTAAACCCTGACATCCAAGCTGACTCACCCCATCTTCAAACATCATGTTATCTGGTAGCACTAAAACTTGTCAAAGCACAGACAGAATTGGCTATGTAGAAACTCTGGTTTTTGGAGCCTGAGACAAAGAACATCTCTTAAAGCAAAGAACAAGCAACAACTCTGGTGGTATAAAGTCCTTTCTCTGTGTTTCTGTGACAGATAAGCCGCTATAGACAAGAGAAAACTAGCTTTGAAATGGTATGATGCCATGCATATTCCATTTACAGCTTTACATTACTGCACTTCAGATTCATGTTTGCAATAAACTGTACGTCAGTACTAGTGGGTGGAATTTAACTGAAATCATCAAAGTTCTTGGCTTGTGATTTACTGCAATATTTCAAGTACGTACTACTTGGAACTGAATAATGTTCTGATGGACTAAGTATACTTTTTTTTTTTGGTCACTTCCTTGTATCATTTCTTATTGTTGTCTTCTCTCCTGCTGTGCAGGTCAGAATTTTCTAGGGCACCTATTGATCTTTTTGCCATGTGTTTATATATGCAATAAGGTCCTGTTCTTGACTGAAGATTCTAGGTATTACTGGGCCTTCTTATCTGTGAAAGTAAAGGAACAGTTTGTGTTAATCTCATACATGTATAAAAAAGAGCCTTGTACCACGAAAAAAAACCCTCTAAACAGCAATCCTAACTTCAAGGGTCATATTTAGCATTGATGCTATGCTTTTTCACTTTAGAAGTTTGAAGAAGGATAACTTTGTAGGTAATAGGAAGATAAAATACTCTTATGGGTCTGATATAAGTTTTCGGAGGGATGTTAAGTGCAAGTGCACTAATTATAACATGGTACTATCTTCCTAACCTAGGTACCTTGCAGATTGATAAGCTTAATCAAATACTGTTAGAAAAAAGATTTTTGAATCTAGTGTGAGGTGGTACAACTGTGCAAAATGCTCATGAGGTACTTGACCACTGCTAGGATGCTTGCTGTGTGAAGTAAGACCATCACTGCCCCTTGTGTGTGTAACAAGATTCTAGTTAGGAATTCTAATCATTACTTTAAAAAAAAATTGTCTAAGAATATCAGACTAAGTTCCATCATGATTTCATGGTTGATGGATCTGGTAGTGCACTGTGGCATCTCCCCGAGTTGGAAAAACGTCAGTAGTTGAATTTCATTGATTCACCCATGCAGAAAACATAAATGTTTTTGTACAAAAATACTCTTTTTGTAGTTTAAGGGTGCAGATTTTCCCTACTTATTCTGAGAGCTCTGTATGATCCATCAGTTGTGCTCTAATGCCTCTTATTTCCTCTGTTTGGCCATGTCCTGAGGCTTCTCGGGAAGTTTTGCAGTACAGCCCTTCTGGTGTCAGGTCTAACAGGTAAGTGTGAGTTCTGGTAACAGTGCAAGTCAGGGGTATCGAATGGGTGGGTATCAAATATGACCTGAAGGGAGTTTTGGGTATGCAGATTACTAACTACATAATGTATGGAAAATTCTGCAGTGTTTGAGAGCAGTTTGGGAGATGGGGAAAACTGAACCAATTGACAGAAATAATCTGGCCTCAGTGGATGTTTGTTCTCCATGAAATGTGCGTGGCAAAGGACTGAGATGTCATTTTAGTTTTATATGCTTTTTGTCAAAATTTTAAGCTTAAATTCATCCATAAATTACTCTTTTTCTGAGTGTTCTTTCATCCATATATGTATCTACTTTGTTTATTGGGGGGGGGGGGGAATAGCCTCAAAGGCAAGAGAAATATGAGGGGATTGCCAGCATGGAGAAGTGAGTGAAGGAAATTGTCAAGTCAATGTAAACTCTGAATTGATTTGCAGCAGAGAGTGAAGTTGAAACGTATTTGATTTAAAACAGAATAAGCAACATCCTTCATGATTGCTTTCAGTAACTTGCCTTTGTAAATTTAGCTTATTGCAGATAAATGAAAAAAATTATGAAATGAAAAGTAGCTGTAATACACAGATTGAATGTTTGGGTGGGAGTGAAAGTAGGAGTTACTGGGTTGGAACAGATTCCTTAAGATCTGTCATATCATACCATTAAAATAAAGAACTAGACATGGTAATTTTAAAGGGATATTGTGTAAAAGTTGGGAGATATTAATGCGGTAAAATGCATTGATGGATTCCAAACTTATGGTTTATTATGCATATTATACATGCATAATTATTGTAGATACCAAAATATTTGCTTTGTGTCCTAGATAGCTTGTGAAGGGAGCGATTACAATGTATTACAAAACTTTTATTCCATCAGCTGCGTATGTGTATGTATGTAATTTCTTTAGGTGATTCTGGTAATGGACTGATTCCTGATCAAATTTGTAATATACGCAAAGCTTCACGTAGGTCCTAAATTCTTGCATTTTCATGTGCTCATAATCTTAGCAGCTGCAGCCCTCACTAGAGGAAGTCCACCTCTAAGGTTAGAGCATTAACCCGGAATGGAAAGGTGGTTTCAGGGTTTTTTCTGCCACCATGGGCAGCTTGCTTCCTTTGTCTATTCTTCACTGGTACCTACTTGAATAATCGTAGTATTTTGAGGATAAACAAATACATTAAGAATGACATGCTTAAACACTAAGAGGGCCATGTAAGTTACCGAGATACTGTTATTCTTGCTACAGCAGAGCACATAACTATATAGCTTTTTTCCCTTGCTATGCATTTCATTCTGGATTTTTCGGTTACTATCTGGTTCGCCACACTTGTACTTGAGCACCTCACTATTTATACTCATAGTGCCCTACCTTCCCACTTTATAGGTCGGGACCTTGAACAGAGAAAGCAGGTTTTGCTTGAGGTATCGCAGACATGCTGAGGAGAGCACGGCATGGAACTTGGGTCTCCTAGCACTAAATCCCAGTCCAGTCCCCCTCTTTCGCCCAGGGATGGCCCATCTCCAGCTGTGTGAAGTATCAGCAGATCTTTGGCTACCTGTGGACTTCTCTGCCCCCCTTTCAGTTGGCCAAAATTCCAGCATGCTCCCTCCTTTGCAGTGACAGCTGGCACATGCTGTCCTGCAAAGGGATTTTTTTTTCTTACTCTTGCAGGAACCTCTTGAAAAAGAGTAAAAAAACCCAAAGTGCTGTAAGTTGTGGGTGGGAAGCCTCATTTTGTGTATACTGCAAAGGAGTCTGGAACTGGGAAGAAAACATGAAGCTGGGATTTTCTACAGTGCAGAATTGGGTCCAGTATATGAATAAGGTGCATGATATGCATCTACAAGAATAAATGAATTTTACTGGAGATATCTAACACTTGTTCTTCCATCCTTTAATGTTTTAAAAATTGCATCAAGAAACAAAAACATTTAAAAATCCTGTAAAAAATCTGGCCTTTCTTTAATTTGAAGGTTGTGATGCATATTTAACAAAAGCCTGGGAGTTTTGAAGTGTAGACTGCCATTGTCTTGCCTTAACCCACCGGTGTGAGTAAAGGATACAGTGTCAGCCTTAACTTTGAATTTTCCTGGCTTCTGTCACTTTATGTCACAACCTTAGCATTAGTAATATACATTTTATTGTCTAGGAACAATGGCTAAAGAATTTATTTTGACTAGTAAAATTAAGAAGATGACAGTGAAGTCAGAGGTTCACTGTGCAATACCAGTGTCTGTCATTTTTAAAACAAGTGTAATTCTGAGTACTTGTTAACTACTATCTATAGCTACAGAAATATAGTTTCCTGCCAAATGGCAGGAGGTGGTGATATTTTAAGTTTTATAAATAGACTACAGGATGGGGGGGGGGGACTTTTAGCTATGCATTATACTGTAGTATGGAGCAGGAACTAAATATAGTGGTTATGTCATCACAGCAAGGTTGCTTTGTGGCAAAGCAAAAAATATAAAATATATATATAAAATATAAAAAATAAAGCAGCAGAGAGATGTACATTGCTGCTATGCAGTCATTAGAGGAGGAACTGAGGGCTAGCACAGAAGGCTCGCAGACAGCTGATGGTAGGTGATGACAGCTTGAAGGATGACACTTGGACCTGAGCAATCTCTCTTTGACCACTTGGACCTATTTTGCTAACTCTCTCATTGCCCTCATTAATCTCTCTTTGACTGAGGTTGAAGCAGGCTGTGGGAAGCCTGAGACGTCAGTCCTGCAGGAGCACACGCTTTAGCAGGCTGCCTGCCCCAGGTGCCCGTTTGTCTGCTTCTTCCTCGAGTCCAGCAGCCAGTCGGGCCTGTTGGGCGGCCTTGTGTTCCTTCCCCTAAGGAGAAAGTGGTTGACTCTGTTTGCAAAGAAAGGAGACAGTAGAAGAAATCTAGCAGTCCAGATGGCTGCTACTCTCTTCAGCTCTAAGCTGATCTCTGCCCTTGCTGTCTTCTTGCTCTTCCCCTGCTCTGCTCAACAGCAAGAGAAGGAAGGAGCCTGAGGGCTGAAACTGCAGCTTCCTTGCAGCTCCTGGAGTGACCACTGCAACAGGGAGAAAAACCTAGTTCTGGGGACTGGGCAAAGGTGACTGGGGAAGGCAGAACTCAGGTACTGTCTCTGGGCAGGAAGATGGGCACATATTGATGCAAACCCAGACCATGGGATTTGCAATGCTCTTTAAAGCTCCAAAACCCATGTAGCCCACAAGTGCGGGGCTCAGTTAGGTCAGGATAGTTGCACAGTGTTAACTATGCATTTCTTGAGAATAACCCATTATAACCTGGGGTTTTGTTTTAATTTTTTTTTTTTTTTGACCTTTGTGGCTAGCTGAACTGCAATACAGAACTGAATCACACCCTAGAGATTGGTTCAGTCCTGTCCTTTTCCTGTTAATATTCAGGCAGACTTGCAAAATAATGGCTGTGTGTAAGAACTGTTTTCTGACTGGGGAGTTCATATCAGTCTAAAGCTTAATTTGATATACAGCCACTGTGTCAGCCCTTGTGTAAGGTTCAGGACTTGGTCCATGCTCTCCCATAACTGTGGAATTACTGTGATTCAGAGAAGGGGGTCCTATGTTCATAAAATGGGGCAACGTAAGTCAGTGCAATGAGCGTGTACTGCCAACTAGCATACTACAAGGTGATTATATGCAAGATGAGAGTGTGTATCTCTTCAAATCAAAAAAGACACAAAACATCACTCTTGTGTTTAAAAAACAAAAAAGCCAACCCCCCCTCCAACAACCTAACACTTCCCCCCTCCCACGGCAAGTGCTCTAATGGGAGAGATACTGTATTAAAAAGGACCGTTATGGCCTCTAGTACCTCCTCTAGCACCATCCTGTGTTTTGTCCTTTAAATGAAAGGGGAAGAAGTTTTTTGAGTTCCATCACGAAATACGATGACCATTCTATAAGTATCTTAGTTATTCTCCAAACATGCTATCGGATGGGACCAACTGGAGATTCAATCATAAAATTACTTAGGCAGGATCCTTCCTGGGCCTAGCGTAGAACAAGAGATGCTCTCCTGTGCGGATTTTCCTTGTGTGGCCAGCTTGCAGCTCTTCTGCAAACTTTAGTTGTCCAACAGTTAAACTGCATGCAGGATTTAGGTCTCTTGTGGATCTACACCATAGCACTTTTTTTTTTTTTAATCCTTAACTCTCATTTCCTTAAATATGTAGTTATCTTAGAAGGTCTGGTCCTGAGAGCCTGATTTTGCAAGCATTATGACATACAGTCTATTGATACTGAAGTTAGTGGATTTGTACCTCATGTATGGAGCAGGATGAGATAATGTACAAGTGTGTCTTGTATGTGAGATCAAGAATCACCATGGTTACTCTTTTTTTTGGCTGTAGTACTGAGGACAGGTCCTAAATTTGTTGCGTAAAACAACTTTCTTTATGAAATAATGGCAGGAACCTTTTGAGTGTTGACTGCTTTGCGGCAGAGACATATCCATTAGTGTCAGGGAGCAGTAGCTGGGACGAGGTGCTGGAACTGCTGCTGGTCCCCCAGGGCATGCTGCTTGAACTGCTCATCCCTGTTCATGAAGTGAGGATTGTGTCTTGTTCATGTAAAATAGTTACTGCCTGCAGCAACATTACCATCCCTTTATGGGAACATATATTTCCTCCTGCAGTGGGAGCCTGCTATCTGGATGTTAATTTTTTTTTAATAACTACAAGTAGGAGTTGCTATTTAGTACCCTAGAGGAAAGAGTATGTCAGAATTTAAGTGACAAAGATTTATGCATTTTGGTTGCGTCTTGGGGCAAGTCTTCCTGGTGTCAATGATTTAGCAATTCAGTGCTCTTTAATGGTTGCTAAATGCAGGAGGGGAATGTATCGCGAGGGTAATCCAACTTCACAAGTGTGTGGAGAACTTTAGGAATAAACAATTAACAAGAAAACAGAAGGTTTTTTTTCCAAATATCGTAAGTATTCTTGTTCATCAAATATATCCTCCTTGGTTGTATCACAGCATCAAGGAGGGTTAAGCAAACAACCATGTGAGCATGGATTTTTTTTTCCTTGAAACTGTTGATACGCAGACTGAATTGCTCAACACTTAAACTACTAGCAGACCAAGGTCTGCAGAAATATTTTGGTGTCTAATTTTTGTGTAGGTACCAAAGCACTTACGGCCATCTGTGGAAAATTAGGCACCAAATTAGGGGCTAGGAGCTGAACTGTCATCGTGTATCTGTAAGTTATGCCTGTTGCATGCATTTCAGGTAGCATGGGTGATAAATTTTGCCTTTTTACTAGCAATTTAGCTTAGTTTGGTGGTATGTGGGTGTTTTTGAAAATGCATGGGATTGTAGGTGACCTTGCTTTTCTTGCCTATAATCCTAAGGGGTAGAGAGATTCTGTGGAATTGTATGCTTTGGGAATTACGCTTCACTGCTTAAAAAATTAATATACTACTGCTACTATTCTGTTTTGGTCAACTTAACTTCCATTCTTTCTACATTGGTACTACCAGTTTTATATTACTGCATTTATAATATAGGCTTATCAGTCTAAAAACAAGCAAACAAAAAAACTGTAACCAGCTAAAAGGGAAGTTAATCGAAGGGGAAGTTGTTCAGCTGGAAAATCGAAACTAAATATTTACAGTTGCTTTGGAGCAGATTGTGAGCAATGCTTGTTAAGGAAAGAAGACAGTCATGCAAAATAGAAGATATAACTTTTTTATAAGGAAAATAATGCTGGAAAACAACCAATGCAAGTACAGACAGGTGAAGAATAATTAGAGATCACGTTTAAACAGAGGAAGAGCAAGAATCTTTTTGCTCAGTTCGTATCATTCTGTGTTGTGCCTTTTGCCAGGATTTTGCACATTAAGATTGCCACGTATTGCTTAGTATTGTTAATACGCAAAATCCTGGCAAAAGGTTGACATTGTAATGGCTCTAAAGGACCCATTTCAATGTAAATCCTAAGGGTCTATCAATGTGCAGGGGATTTATGTGGGTGAGTCCCATTAATGGTAATGGGACTTATGTGCGTAAATCTCTTCTGCATTGATGGGAAAATAGTCTCCTTAGTATGCAAAGTCTTATTTGAAATCAAAGAGCATTTGCATAAGATCCATACGTAGCATGGAACTCCATGTTAAAAACAGTATGAAAAGAAGATAATACACCTTAACGACTTTAGTGGATAAATACTCAGTGGCCTGTGTTATTTTTAGTGCAAAAAGGGCATTCTTAATATTTTACTTTAAAAAAAATTGCAGCAATGTTTACACTATAGTCTCCAAGTATTAGAAGCCAGAATGCCTTTATTTTTGCTGATGTGGATCGTTGCTTTTTATCTGAGGCGTAGTTGAGCAAACTAATGACGTTTAGTTGTGAGACTCTGCATGGTGCTTGTGTGCCAGATTTCAACAGGAGATATTCTGAGTCATTCCGGATGAAGTACAAGCAAGAAACGCCCAAAGGTCTCATGCAGTCCCAGTCCCACTGCGTTCCTCAAAGCCAATTGATCTAATAAATACCCTCAAGTACGATCCTTTGGTTTTGCTTTTACCTGAAACACTAGAGTACTAGAAAAGTGATTGCGGGCCACTGCTCCCCGGAGTGCTCAACCTCTGGTGCAAGGATTTACCTTCGTGATCAGAGCGTTCCCACCACGCGTGTGCGCGGACTGGATTTCCTCACAGCCGCGAAAGCGGGGCTGCCCTGCTGCGGCCCGCGCCGGGAAGTGCAGGCGCTGTGACCGCGGTGCTTTCCAGCAGGTGTCGCCGTTGGCAAATGTAAAATGAAAACTCAACATTGCGCCCAGCTTACGGAGAGTTCAAGTATTTTGGAGGAGCCAATGTATTTTTTTAACTCCTTTTAATATAGAGGTGTTTATTTTGTTAAACATTGTAGTACACATGGGATGGGGAAGCTCGCCTGGACATGAAGGTGTTATGACAAAATGATAATACTGCCTGGAGAATACCTAAAATATTAATGGCCTACTCTGTTCCTCACTGTCCAGCATCTGCTATTCTTCCTTCTAGATTTGCAGTGTTATTTTAGAAGCTAACAATGAGCTGTTTTATTTTATTTTGCTGTGTTGGAAGGGGGTGAAGTTGATTTTGCTGGTGCACAGAACTGTCCTGCAGGATCATTACTTTTTTTAACGTGGAAGAAGGATCCAAAATTTAGGTAGCTGTTTAAGGCCAGAGTTTGGAGCAAGTGAGGCTGTGCGAAGTTTTGTATAGCTGACAGAAAAACTGTATTTTATGTCTCATGTAGTGCCTCACCTCAGGGATTAATATCAGTGATTTCAGTGAGACATCTTTCAGAGTGCAGTGACCGGTGAGGGGAGATATCCAAGTTAAGCATATTTTAATATTAAGGATATCTGCTTTGGTATTCAGGAGAAAGGTAACACTTGCCGCTATGAGATAGCACGTAGTTCAATCTTGTTGTTTTCCTTAATTTTATGTAAACAAGATTTATGTTATCCAGTGCATACTGGGTAAAGAGTTGCTGTAAGAATGCAGCTTCAGAGGATTTAAGAATCATTTCTGAGTGCAGTCAACCTCTCCAAAATCCCCCCTTTTTGGTGGATGGTACGAATGTATTGTGTTTTATATCAGGAAAGTATTTTTACACATAACATTTTTGCCCCTTTAGAGAAGTCAGAGTGTAAAAGCTGCGGATGAAAGTGATGCATTCAGTTTTTCAGTGAGCTGCTATTTCCTATGCGCATTGGCTTTTGTCTTTGCCTTTGAAAATGTGTATGCCATGGCATAAGAACTTACTCGCCCTGATTACGAAGATCCTAAAGGATGTCTTTTATGTGTTTTTATATATGGTAGACCAAATTCATATCGGTAAAAAGGACCCCTATTATGACATAAAGCCAGATTCTTCTATTTTTTGTATCCTGGATTGTATTTTACTAATTTTTTCAGCCCTACTGGGGAGTCTGAGCTCTGATGACAGCAGAGATGCTGGATTAAAGGCATCTTTGATATAATTAGATCCCAGTGTAGTCACAGAAGGGATAAATTTGTATTTATATGTTGTTTTTGAAAGTAGAACACTTTCCCACTCCCATTAACTTTTATGCGAACATGTCGTGTAAGTGAAGGGTTTACAGCAGTCCCCTGGAGAAAGCGGTGTGCCTGATTGCAGCACCTGGCTGCACAGGTACACTGCGCCGTGGCCCGAGCTCCAGCTGCGTCGTGTTCAACAGCAATTGACCTACCTCAGCTGGGAAGAATTTAGCTTAAAACCAAGCAGCCTTCACAAGTACAATGTTATTCAAAGAAACACAGGGTAAAATGGATCTTGGAGCTTTCAGCTAAGTTCATGGAGAGCATTCTGCCAAGAAGAGATGACCCAAGGGTCTGGTTTTGCTCCCAGCTTAGCTGCAAGCCTGGGGAGCTCCGTCGAGGGAACGGCTCGTGCTGCCGCCTCTGTGGCGTGTCTGTGGGGCAATGGCCTGCCGTGCTTTGGAGACAGCAGTGTGGCTGTGTTGGAGGAAACTCTGTCCCTGCGTGGGATTAAAAAAAGAAAACAGAAGTTGCTTTCCCAGTAGGTGTGCCTTCAGTACCGCCATTCAGGTAATGTACCCCGTGCTTCTTTTTCCTAATGTGTAGAAGATGCAAATAAGCTCCTTAAGGCAGGCTTAAAAAAAAGAAAAAGAAAAAGCTCTATTAGTGACTGGTTGTTGTAGAAATAATGCTCTTAAAATTGCACTTTGTGCATACCCAGAATGTGTTATTTTCAACACTGTCTGAAGTACTGGGATAGTGCAGTACACAATAACATGATTAAGCATTTCTTAGGGATATATAAAGTTAGAAAAACATTAGACTGTTTCAGGATCTAATATCCTGATAACTTTAAATTAATGGAAAATAAAGAAAATGAGTGGTTATTTATTAAAATGGACATGTGAAATAACCTTTTGGCTTCTGAAAGGAAGGTCAATTGTATATTATAGTTGGTGTAGCTCTGGCTAAGTATGTTGGGTTACTACATTTATAGTACTCTGTTTTGACTGTACTAAATTTACATGTTCATTTTTTTCTGGTAAAATGATTTTTACAGTTGTGTGGTTAATGATATCACAACTTAAAAGAAATTCCTCATATAGAGCCTTTCTTTTGGAGTAGGTGCATTTACAGGGACCAGAAAGTTGCAGCTGAAAAGGTGCAGTTTCTTGGTTTCTGCAAATGAGCAGTATTAACTTACTCTATTTCATTGAGTTCTAGTAAGTTTTTTTTATTTGCATATGTTTTAGTAAAAACAGTACTCAGTGTTTCCAAGACCTAGTCCTGGACAGATCTGGATATGTTTAATGTCGATATGAGGAAGAAGACTTGTTTACTTTTTTTTTTTTGGTCATACCTGCTGCTTAATGGTTCTTGTTTGGTTGGTTTTTTGCTTTTAGCTGCTGGGAAGTTCAGGAGCTTAACTCTCTCTCTCTCTCTCTCTTTCTTGGATGCTTTATTTCTTTGCATTATTTATGTCAAGTGTGTAATCAATATCTGTGGTTGGGGTGGGGGTAGGCAGGGAGTGCTGTACTATTCTCCTGTGCAGATTTGACAACTCAATGTGTTTTGGCATAATGACTTTAGCAATGAAGTCTTTAAAGAGCTTTCTTTTGCACTTCTTGCTGTTACTTCTGTATTGCAATTAATCTGAGTATCTTAACTTCCTGATAGTGGAAGTGGACCCTTATTTTTGTGTTGAAAAACACAATTACTGTTGTGTTTGGAAAGCCCCTGTTTGTAGGTATAGAATAAAGAAAGAGATATAGAAGGGCAGAGGAGCTGCTGGTCTTGATGTATTCTAGAATCCTGCAAAATTTTAACCAGGAAAAAGTCTCTGGAGGTGGAGCCAGTACAGAAACTATTCTGGAGCCATGCTAATAGGCCTGACAAGTCCAGACCTCATGACACTTCAAAAGGAAACACAATATGGAAAGTAAGATAGGAATTTTGGTTAACTGGCATGGAAACTGGAAGGGTGATGCAAAAGGGGTGAAAGAGAATCTCTAAATGTGCTGACTGACTTGTAGTCTGGGTTGTAGCTGATGTTCCTTTCAGTTAGCAGTATGACTGTATCTTCTGGTGCCTACACATGGCCTGCCAAGAAGTTGCTGCAGGAAAATAGGAGTAAGTAGTCAGACAAACTTGTATATGGTGGCTAGAGAAATCAATATGTGAGATTAAAATATCATTTTACAAAATGACCTACTGTCTCAATGCATTGTAAAACAGATGAAATTGTGCTAGTGTAGCACAGAATAATGCTCTAATGAATTAATAACAAATGCATTTCTCCCTTGAGTGGAAATGATAATCCCACAATTATCCTGCAGTACAAAACAAACTATAGAATAAATAAATCAATACTAGTATAGTCCTTTATTTAAGAGGAATTAGTTAGGCTTTTCAGTTCTACCCCATTTCATGAAATAAAATGTCTTTCATGCTTAGCGCCAGATTCAACTACTTTCTTATTTTAATTTGGAACAGAGTTCTCAGTACTGTCAGTCTTTTGTATATGTCTGAAATAAGTAGATCATGTATATGGACTTTTATCAGATACAGTATAGTACTGTCAGAAAGGCATTGAGTGTAGAACACCTAATAGATCACTCCCATCCATGCATTATTTGCCTTGTCAGCCCCGGTACACAGATGTAGAGTGCAACCCGAAGATCTGGGCCAGCTCCTTTTCTAACCTCACTTGTATGAAAACTTGATGTAAACATTAAAAGAATGGGTTGTTGACTAGGTGCTGCATATATGGTGGCATAGAATAGCTATGCAAGTCCTCTGAGCAGTGCTTATGAAGGAAACTGCAATTATTCATCAGAACAATTCTCAAGTTATGTATAAGTATTTTACTGGAATTTAGATCTTGTTTATTTGTTAGGAAGTCTAACACACTGTCCAGTCTTTGTATGTCTCCACTTCAGTAGACCACGTGGTTCAGTTTTCAAAGCTCAGACTGCAACACTGCTCTCTTGTACTTTTGGATCTCAAGAACATATATATTTGTTTTGTATTCTTTCCTACCCATAACATCAGAATTTTGAATTGTTTGATAGACTGCTTTTGCTTCTGTACCTGTTTTGATTCATCTAGCAATAGCTAATTTGAAAATCCCTTTCAACATTCAACTTCTTAATGAATAATTTATTTTCATTGATTTGCTCATGTGACTGCTTCAGAGGGCTAAATAACAACATTAACTTCTCATTTAATACAATGCACAGTTAATGTTATCACTTTGACAATTGTTATACTGTATTAGGGGAAAATTTAATCTTAAAATATGGTGTATAAAAACATAATTTCTATTTCACAGACAAGGCTTTCTCAGCTCCATATTTGGTATTCAAATTTGACTCTTGTATCTCATTTCTGCTTCAGACTATTTACAGATATGCCTTAATCAAATAAGTTGAAGGCACTCACGCTTAGCAAGGATGTTTTAAACCCATTGTATATGTTTTGATAGACAAGGTGATCTTTTTGTTACTTTCTTTCACAAATTTACCTTACAAGCTGTTTTTTCAATGCTGCCTTTTTCCTTTTCTCTCTAACAAACCAGTGCACTGAGCACATGTGATAGTAACTCAGAATTTACTCAAAGGCTTTTTCAGGTCAAAAGTGGAACTTTTTCTTTAAGTATTTTGAAATGAGAAGTGATGGTTGGGTTTTGTGCTGTTTTACTGGAGAAAAACATGTCACGATCCCAGTATGCTCCACTGAAGAAGAAGCTTTGACGTTTAATGAACTACATGCCCATCCAAATGTCCTTTGGATATGAGATTTTTCTGAAGGAAAAGCAGGGAGTGCTACCTCTACTGATATTCCACTTCTGTTCAAAGCCCATGTTTGGGGAAGTAGAAACCAGTAAGGGGTGAACATTGTTTTCCTGCCCCTACTTCTGCATTTACAGAGGATCTCCTTAGGTAGAATAGCTCTGACCACAGCTAGAAAAGATGCTGATGTGTGCAATTTTGTTAGGGTCATGTTAGAGGAAGGGACTTTACAAGATGCAGGAGTTATGTAGGGGGCGATAATCATAAAGCAATGTAGATATCTAAAACTTAGTGTACTGTCCGAATGCTTAGAAGTTCGTATCTAGTGATTTAGTTGTTTGGTACAACTTGTGAGTGAACTTGCAACTGCTTTGTCTGAAAACGCTGGGATGTGTTGAGCAGTGGCCACTTGAGGGTGGGTGTGAGGAAAGTTGCTGTTCTGGTTGCCTTGGGCTCTTTTAATGGTTACCTTCTTGTGACAACTCAGGGTTCTAGAACTTTGACTGTCTCTGGTGGTGTTGCTCGCTGTACGTGTGCACTGAGACTTTTCTGTCTTTGTTTTTGTTCTCAGCATGAGTTGAAATGATGCCACAGCTTGGAATTGTAAAGAGAGGAAACATCAGAAACTGGCCAGTCTCTATAAACTGCTTGTACTAATTGATTCGGAGGTTAGAATACAATGTGCTTAAAAATATAAATATATCTCTATGTGTATATATAGTGTATGCGTGTATATAAATGTAAATGCAGTTCTTATCAAACTATGTCTCTTTCCAGTTTCTAGACTCCTGAAAAATTATATAATTTTTCCTTAAAATAGTGCAAGCTGTTAATAAACTTAGTAGTTAGTGTTCAAAGGCTGTTAAAAACCACTTCAAATAACATGACAATCTCATCTTTACAGTAATGCTAGGTTGTTAATTAGCTGAGCTACCCAAATACTGAGATTATAGTTAAAATGGCTCTGAGTAGGAGGTGATAATGATGCGCTGCCTGTTTTACAACACATTATATGCAGTGCACATTAATTCCAGTTTTTAAAAGAAAAATTTCCATCATATTAAAAAGCTCTCATTTTAAAGGGTGAAATCTTTCTCAGAAAAGCTAGCCTTATTAAACATGTCTGTAATAATTATTACTATATCTAGCAACGAGAAGAATTGCAGAAGTGTGTTTAAGAAGAGCTTTGCTAAAAAATCGGTGCAAAGAAGCATCACCTGAAATTCAATCAAATGATGAGGTCTGTAAATCCTAGTTTGACAAAAATAATTAATTTTTGTCATAGAAAGTTTAAATAGTAATTTCATTTCCTTATCTCATGCTTACTATACAGTCTTCAGCTGTACTTGGATGTCAGTTCATGTAGGTACAGGAAACAACCAGAGAGTAGCCATTTATCTGGAAGACTATATGAAGTAAGTTAGCTTTAATTAATGCCTATACAGAGGATACTGAATTGGCCAGCTCAGTAGGCTCATAGCAACTGTTTCCTGACTATTCCAGTTCCATTTTCCATAGACTAGATGGCTACATCTGGGAGATGAATGTACAAGCTGCCCTAATGTTGACTTCCAACTTTCGCTCTCAAATAATAGTAAATGAGGTGCAACAGCAGAGATGTAGTGCAGGTGCTACCAGCACATCAGGGACGTCCAGTTTTGTCATGTGCCTGTCCTGTGGTGAACCTGGTGTTGCCCATCCTAACTAATTAAAGCTTTCTTGGTATGCTTATGTGAGCTGCAGTTGTAAGTCTACCACTTAGAAGCATGTTCATTTCTTGTGTTTCTCATGTGAGAAGTGCCCATTCCATTTCTGCTATTAAAAAGAAAGCTCATGTACAAACATCTCTTTTTCACCTAAGAGCTTATAGGAAGGGAACATAACCCCCAAAATAGAGACTTTCTCTATAGCTTGACACTCCCTTTCCATGCATCCATCTTTCTTCTACATTTTCTTTTGGAGCATAGTTATTTATTGAGATCTAATAGACTTGATCTTACGAGTTCTAAGTTTGCTGATAGATTCAAAGATATCTTGCATCTTTTTTTTTTTTCTCTCTCTCGTGGTTTCAACACGAGTGTCTATAATGCTAAACAGAACTTTTTTTGTTTCATACTGAAGTTTATTTTGGTATTACAGGTAACTTTTTTTTTTTTTCCCCCCCGCTTCTCTTGGTGGGAAGGCAACACAAATGGGTTTTCTGTCAGAAAACAGGTCTGCTGTCTCTGATAGCTTAGGAGCAGCTCTGCTTGAGGAGCTCTGGGATTTCTGGCAACCAAGTTTCTCAAGTTTGACTCTGAGAAGCTGAACTGCATGCTCACCTGACTTTTAGGAGATCTCAAACTTGGCATGTTAGATGAGCAATAAAGATAATGTTCTGATCTAGGAGATAACTAAAAGCTTGTGCTTTACTATTGAATAACTGAAAGTTAGGCTTTATTGCCACTACTGGGATTTTGTGGGTAATGGAAGGAGTTCCCAGTGTTGTATCCATCTTGTTTAAGGGCAAGCAATACTGAAACGGTAAAGGATGTTAACTTTTATCTTTATCAGGTATCTTCTGGCACTTGGGAATTGCTAAATGATACAAACTTGTGTCTCTTTCTAGACTCAAACAATCAACAAAGCAGGGTTTTTTAGGTGTTCGTAATACTTGTACTTGGAAGGGTTTCTTTTTTTTTTGGTGGGTTTTTTTTTTTTCCCCCTCCTCCCCAGAAGGTAAACTTGCTTTTTTAAATTGAAGCATTTTGGACAATTACTGCTTATCTGGGTGCCCTGGATATTCCACAGGAAAAGACTTTAAAGATGCTAGGAAATGTGCTTGGTCTCCCCCCAAATCGTGATGTCTTTGACTGCTGACCATTTCTCACTTTCCTAACTGATGGTGGCCTTTGGTGCAGTTTGTTTGGCTAAGTACTGCTGCTCCTTTTTTGTTTTCTTCAGTTGCTATTTGTTTCAGCCCTTCATCAAGGTAGTGCTTGCTTTCTTTCTGAGCTGTCCACATGTGAGTAGTTCTCTGAGCCCAGACAATTTGACTGGTTGCTTTTATTCTTTGAGGTTAATGTGCTGAAATGAAGTTTCTCCTAGAGAAAATGAGATTCAACTTTTTCTTTCCATCTTTAAATCTTTCTCAGAGTTTCTGTTGCTATTGCTTCAGATGTTCCTGCTGCTGACCCTCTCAAAGATGTCAGTGGAAGTATAGCAGGTGAAGAGTTGGCAGAATGAGGTCCTTGACTAGTTAAATACCTAGCTGTGCATGCTCAAGAGCAAGGTCTAATGTTTTTGTTGTCAAACTGGTATTTGTATTAGCACGATAGAGTTACTTTAAGCCTAACAGTGCTGCTTCAACTACAAGTCCCTTTCAGCTAGCAAAATATCCTGTAGAAAGACACTATTACAAGAGGGTTAATGTTATGCATGTAAGTATTTGTACTGTATGTAACTGAATCAAAAAACTATTTATGCAATACGCAGTATAGTGTTGTCCAGATATAGCTATATAGCTGTGAGAGATTAGTGACATTCAGTGATACTGTATTTTCATATTTTCTCTTGTTTACTTAATTACACATTCTCTAGAAGCATACATGAACATCTGAAGTTAACAGTGTAGCAAACCGATGTTCACAAATATGACTAATCTGCTTAGAGCATGGGGTATAAATGAATGTGTTATACTTCACAGATTTAATCCAGATAGAGGGTAGGGTCCTCCTTCAAGCTGATAAGCACCTTAATGTAGCAGCTAGAGAAACTAGAGTTTACAATCCTGGAGTCTTTTGACATCTTATGTTCTGCAGGACAGCAGTGTATTATTATTTTTTTTAATCATCCTTCAGGATATTACTAGAAGATTGGGTGGAATTTTAATTTGTGAGGATCTGTCAGTCTGACTTTATCTATTAGTGTGACCTTAGCTTTACTAATGTGATGGACCACCTTTCTTTCAAGCAACACTTCTGAAAAAGGTGTATTTATCCAAGAATGTTGTGCAATCCCTCATCTAGGTTTAAAAAAAAAAGTCTATGGCATGTTAAAGTTCACAGAGTAAAAAGGTCTCATAGAACAGGTGCACATGATAAGCTGAGGTGCTACTTATATACCTTGAATGGAATGAGAGCAGATCCTTCTGGTATTTGAACCTTGGGTTTTATAGATCTGCTTTTTGCATCCATTCTAAGTGCCTAAGATGCTCTGAATTCATTTTCTCAAAGACCTATAGTAGTTATTTTAAAAATTATGTGAGAAGGGTGTTTTGGTACAGTACTGAGTTTGATTTACTTAACTGAGTGTTTGCAGTCTTAATTAAGAGAGATATTAAGCTTGGCATTAATTAAATCGATGTGAAGATCTGATTGGGTCCTGAGAGGGTTAGATTTTTCCCAGCTGAGAGGGATCATATTAAAAGCAGAAGATGGGTGACTTAAGTTAACTGTACCAGATGAAGGAATTTGCAATAAAAATATGACTGTGTTTATTTCTGAACTTTAATAGTGGAAAAATTTAATGGACCTTGAGTGGCTTTAAGGAACTGATAGTGTGGTAAGGAAACTAAATTTAAAGTCTGTTGTAGATGGGGGCAGGACCTTACTCTCCTGGAGCAGTGGAAAAGGGCAATTTTTCTTTCCCCTTTCTCTTTTTAGAAGAGGGAACAAGACTCAGCTATTTATCTAAGTTAGTAAAATCTTAGAAAATGACCCCCTCCTTCCACTGTTTTTTCTTTAGCATGATTTGGAGGAAAAAGAACAAGGAAGGTTATAACTAGTAACTTGCAGAGCTATGTCAAGGGAATGCATCATTAACTTGTTTTCAGAGTGGTACACACTATTAAGTTTATAAATAAATTTGTTGATTTACAGGCTAATTTACCTATTTTATGTTGCTATTTTCAGCATGATTTGATTCATGATGGTGGATTTTGAGGGTGGCCTTGCTTTGGGGGAGTGAATGGGTTGGTTCAGATCACCTCCAAAGGTTTCTTTAAGCCTAAATTAATCTGTGATTCCAGTTTGAAATTTGTGCTTAGATCCAGTGTGCCAGAAGACCCTTCTGGTCTGGGGTTCTGAATCCTTGCTAACACAGGATTCCTTTATCATATCATACTTTGACCCTCAGGCCTCTCTTAAGGAACTTTGTTTTTTGAGCAGATTTTTTTAAAAAAAAAAAAAAAAAAAGTAATAAGAAGAAACAACTAGAAAGGCTGCCCTATTTAGATCTAATTATTTTACCAAAGGTGCAGGGTTTCCATGTTCTGACTCATTTTCAGAAAATTAGGAAGGGGAAAGCTTTTGCTTCATTTCCCTCGAGCAGTTGCAGTGTGTGTCTGTAGCAAACCCCCTGTGAATGGGGTGCTGAAATACTTTTACTAGGTCTGGGCTAATATCACTCAGTGCCAATGGATTTGGGAGATACCACTGAATTGGTATCTTTTCCCCAGGAGTTGAAGATGGACTCCTGATGTCCCCCTGAAGATTGCTAACGCTGCAAGGGTTTTGCATGTGGGGTTTAACCAGTTAAGGCACTCTGGACTGCATACAAGCTTTTATCTGTAAAATTGCATCATGTTGGTTAAGGTTTCTCCTGTCCATCTTGGTCTTGAAAATCATGCTCTAAAATTTCCACAATAGCACTGTCTCATCTTAATTTTTTTAAATGCTACCTATCCCATGTTGTTTGACATACCTCATAAACTGAAAGGTTGAATGCTAATGATCTTTATCCCAATGGCATCTCCTTGGATTTTAAGCTTCCTGGCATGCTGTTCAGGTATGGTGTAGAGGTGTCCCCATACCTGAAAAGACAAACTCGGAGTGTGATGATTCATCTAAGAACCTAAATACAGAAGACTTGGTATCTGGCTATTCTCTTCTGGAATGCAAGTAGCTCACTCCCTGCAAAGGCAGGCTTCTGCCAAGAATTTACCGCAAGGAAGGCTGCTGCCAGGCCAAAGAGGATTTGATACAGAATGAAGGACTGGAATGCTCTATCCTGGGCTGGTGATGGTCTTCCAAGCGGTTTACTCACTGGAATCCATCATCTCTGAAACTGTGTGCAGCCTTCTGCCTTGTATAGGCAGTGCTTCTTGTAAGTATTTACAAGAACAGGATATGAACAAGTACATTACTAGAATTATACTTGGTCTATGCTATGAAATCTGGTATTACGCCTATGCGTTAATGCCTGGGATGAGAAATCCAACCTCCTCTCTCTCCTCAGCCTGTTTACGGTGTTTGCCAAAACTCTTTTGAGCTCCAATGTGCTGACTAAAGACAACTTCTGTTAGTGCAGGGTGTAGCTGCTCAATTATTTTGGAAACCACTGAAACAGTTGAAAATATTACTGCTTCCAAGCTACCTGTCAGCCTGTGGTTACCGCTCTACAGCTGAGATCAAGTATTGCCTTCTGAGGGACTAGTTTGCCACAGTGCAAAATCAGCCAGAGTAGTTTAAATCATTGTTATGGTGAATTTAAGCCAAAACAGTTAAAATTGCTTGAAAGGGGCTTGGAATGGTCACATAAGCACTTGTGATGCATCAGCTATTCAAGCGGTACCTTACAGCTGATTCAGTTACACCAGATTTGCGTAAGCTTGTCTGCCTGTACCACTTGGTTGCCTTTTGGGAAGGTGGCATGGGTAGGTGTAGGTGAAGGCCACCAAGCAATCTCCTGCGAGTGTATTCTGCTGGATGTTGGCAGAGTCCCCTCGTGTGGCAGCAGAGGCAGCAGATCTGTAATGTAGACAAAGCCTCAGCTGGAATAACCTAGATGTGCTTTTCTTTTTGTTTTTCTGTTTTTTTTGTTTTTAATTTAAATACTGAGTCTGGTATTGAAGTGCATTATAGTTTGTCAGCTACTTCTGCTACTTGCAGGTTTAAATGCTTTGTTTCTTTTTGTTTTGTTTTTTTTCCCTTCTCTTATTGAGACATGATGGGAGGAAAACCTGCAAAGGAAAGACCAGTTTTCCTGTGACAGTTTTTTCCGGTTTCATATTTTTCAAGTGTCATTCAGTTGCTTGGGAACTTTTAGAAGTATAATTTTGAAAATCTGGAGAAAAAAAATCCTTCCTTCCTTCCTTCACATAACAAAGAGTATTTTTGTTTGCTTAAAAAATATTAAAATGCTTTCTCTGATAATTATTATCTTGGTACATTAGCCAGTGCCCTGCTTTCTTCAGCGTGAGTTGTACAGGTAAATAATACTGCTTTATAAAGTTGAAAGACTTGAACAAGATATAAAGGTCTTGGAGCATAATTTTTGTGGTAAGCTTAATGTTTTATAAAAGCAGTAACAATCAACTCTTTGTATACAGCCTTATATGTTTAATAAGGTCAATACTGATGTTGCATAAACTAAAGGCATATATGTGTGTGTAGATATATATCAAACATGGTGTGTGTTCTTGGATATATAGAATTTATAAAATTAGGATAACAGCAATAAATCTTTGTTTGAAGAAGAACTTAAGAAAAATCAAAATATTACAATGAAAATATCCAGTATTTCAATTAAGTTCAAATAAATGGGGAAATTAAATTTAAATATTTTTAAAGAGTCCTTGAATGGTTTGTTGATTAGAAACTAATGTAACTCCTTGTCTGAGATAAAACACCAAACAGGCAGCAGCTGCTGGTAATTGGTGCAAGTAATTGTAGAGCCAATAAGTTGAAGAAGTGCTTATTAAAAGAAACTGCTTTCCTATCTGCTTGCAAGTTCAATTGAGTAATGCACTCTACATGTGGTCTGACGGTAGGTAAATTATACACCTGATTTAAAAACACTCCATCCATAAGAGCTCCTATTTCGCTCATCCATAAAATTTTTACTTTCTTCATTACTAACTACTTGCAGCAGCATATGGCATAATATCTATCAAATTAGGCTTTGAGGACATCTTAGACTGGCACCCTGCTGACTTCAAACATGTGCTTAATGCATATTGCAGTGTTTTTAACCCGTTAAGTGCCCCTTGGGTAGGCTTCATGCTCTGAAGGCATGAATGCCCATGTGGCCTCGCGGATGCATGCCGTACACCCTGCCGATCTCCGGGAATTCCCGGGAAGCCATGCATCCGCCTCGACAGGGCTGTGGCACAGACATCAGCTCATCCTGAAGAAGCCTTGAAGGCCAGAACAGTGTTTTAGTTTCAAACTGATAGGAAAATAGTTGGCTCTGGAAAGAAGGGTTGTAATTCAAGCTAAAGAACTATTTAAAAAAAAAAAAGCCATACTATTCCTTCAGTATATTAGTTTTCATGCAAACTACATTCTGAAAAAATGTGTGGATGCATATATATGTGTTTGCTTCCACATGTGGGCAGAGTAGTTTACTTGTATTTAATTTCCCTTTCATATATGTTAACTTTTAGCAGAAGGTGGTTTCATTGATGCAGGTGAGGTAATGTGCAGGCATCTCGGATGGGTGAGTGTCTGCTCCCAGGAGGAACAGCTTCCTTTGTGCTGCTCCTAGAACCCCCATAGTAACAAAATCCTCCCAAGTATTTGCCTTCAGCTTGGAGCAAAGCAGTCACTTCCTTTCAAGAACTGTAATAAGTCCAGCTGTCTACAAGTCTGAAAATGTTCTGGTGTACTGTTGACAACTAAAATGATGTACTGTGGGTAAAACCTGAGGAAGAACTACTGCAGATGTCTGATAGCCTGATAATTAATTATTTGGGGGGGGGGGGGAGATCAAAGCTTCTGGCTGGAGAGTTGCAGAAAAGTCATTTCTGTTTCACTTGGGGCTTTGTGAAAGCTTTCAAAGCAGTTTTTGGAAACCCTTTAAAATCTGTATATTGCCTCGCCTTGCTTACTTGAAAAGACTTATAATGGAAAATTTCCATTAGACCTGATTAAGAGGTTAGATTTTTTTTTTTTTTAATTGGAGTAAACTAACACTTCATTGCTTCAGCCCCAAGTCTAGCATGGCAATGTGATTTATTCCAGTCACTGCATATTTGTAATGGTGTTCTTGATTATATTTGGCCTAGATTTGGGCTGCAAAGTTCTGCTGGCTAGGTTGGCTGAGTTTGAAAAATGTCAGTCACATTCCTGATTGACAAGCAATACTACAAAAATAGAAGTCCTAAGAAACGTGTAGGTTGTTTCTTTCTAGGGAGCAACTGAATAAGCGAACTCTTTGGTGCGGGTACATCCCTGCTAGAGGGCTTTGCTGGGCTGCTCTCCTGGTCGCGCTGGGCTGGCCAAGCATTCTTCCCCAGGGCGGCATAAGCTTGTTAGAAATGCTTTCTGCACACAGATAGCCAGTTTGGTGAACAAACTGGTAGAAGAAGTTAATAAAAATACATAATGTTGATATCGGTAATAGTAAAAGTAAGGGCTAATTCTTATCTGCAGGAACATGGTTTTAGCTGAAATGAAAACCGAAATAGTTTTAAACTGCAAGCACTTCTTGAAAACAAATAGAAGGTTATTGACACTCAAACAAGTAATGGAGGAGTAAGCTCAGGAATGGACCAGCTTACAGGACCAACCCCTGCCTACCCCTACTCTGAGGTAGCATGCCTCTTTCCTTGGGAGGGACCATCCCTTGTGTTTACTGAAACACCAAGATGTGCACAAAAGGCGTTTTGGTGCACACGAACGTGGCTCAGGCCAAAGGCTGTTTAGCAAGCATCTTGTTTCAAACAATGTGTGTGAGCTGCTGCCTAATGAAGCATGAATCAAGGCAAAAATATATGTAACTCCCCTGACTGTGTGTGTTTGCTCGTTTTTAAAGCTCACTTGAGCCAGATATGTCTGACTTCTTCCAAGTGTTTCCTCAATCTTCCTTGAGCCAATAAACTTTTTAACATCCATAATGTTCTTTGGCAGCAAGTTCCAAAGGTCTGTTACCTATAAACAAAAGAAGGTGGTTCCTTATGTTTTAAACCTGGCTCCTATTGGTATCATTTGATGCCCTAAGTAGCAAACACACACTTAATTCACAGCCTTTCCTATTCCAGCAGGAGCTTACATGCAAGCCTGGACTGTCCACCCCCTCAAAGAGTGGTCTCCTCAGGGCCTCCTTGCATTATTTGGTGCTGTAGGATGTAGATGGTGGTTGAAGGCTAATGAATATCAAGAAAGCAGCTGTGTTTATTCTGCTAGTCTTTAACTTGGGGGGGGGGATATGCCACCTGGTGTATGATTTATATCATTAACTTTCTTGATTGCAGAGAACGTGAATGGTAAAGGATCAAGAAAGTGTTTGTATTACTCGAACTTAGAACAGAACCATTAAACTATTTATCAATTCTTTATTAGCAAAAACATGACTGGTTTGTCTTTAAAGGAAAAAAAGAAAAACAGACAGAACTTCTTACAATTTTGAGACCTGATGACTTCTAGCTAGCAGGTTGGAAGAAGGATTTTACACCAAGACCAATGACAAGTTCATTCATTTCTCCAACAATTCCCATAAGTATAAGAAGTGTTTAAAAATAAATGTCTCCCTCTGTGCACGTGGGCTAATCCTTGTACATTCAACACTGAGTACCAGCTGGATGCTCTTCTTATGTCAGGTAAAGCAGTGGTAGTGATGGGGCTATGGTAAATGAGAGAGTGGCTAAATCATGTTTTCTTACTAGACTTAATTGAAGGAATTCTCCAGTTGCATATCCAGTGTTCACTGTAGCCTGCACTCAAACTCCTGCCTGTGGGCATCATGAGGTGAAAACTAAAGCTGGGCGTTGCAGGCAATCAGGGTGGTGATGGAAATAAAGCAACTTGCTGAAGAAGGCTAACAGGAGAGGAAGGAAGCAGGAAGAAACTTTTAGCTGTCTGTATACTTTGAGGTGAATTGGTGTCTAATATACCTTGGGAGACTGAAGATGATTTAGAGAATGAAAATGTTCCTCAGGGACAAAATGTAGTAAGGCATTAATAAAGTCAATTTTGTGTTTAAAATTTTAACATCTTTTCCTTGTGTTCACATGCAACCTTAATGTGTAGGAGGGATTCCTCTCTTGGTCAACTCATTAAGTAAAAATGAAATGGATTTTTATTTAACAAAGTTCAGTTCTTTAAGACCCAAGGTTCATGTGATGACTCAGTATCCTGCCTCTGACAGTGACCTGCAGTGGATGCCCAAGAGAGAATGCAAGAGGGAGGCAGTCATGTAACAGTACTTCTCCAGACTACTTCCCCAGCCTCCAGCCATTTATGTGCCCCTCTCTGAGTCAGTAATAGTGGTTTTCTGTAAGCTTCAGTGGATTTTTATGCAGCTGTATCATATCTTCACTAAATATGTATCTTCAAGTTTGTAGACTTTCAATCTCTTTAATCTGTGTTCTAGTCTATATTTTTGACAATCCTTGTTGTCTTCTCTGTATCTTTGCTATTTCTATTATACATATTTTTGGGAGGGAGAGGGCGGAACTGCATATGTGTCCAAGATACAGAAACACCTTGTCATTTCCTAATTTGTTCTCTATCCCCTTCCCAATGATTCCTTGTATTTGCTTTTTTGACTGCTAGTGATAGTTTTATGAAAACATAAGCTAAATGCTATCTCTTCTTTTACCTAATGGCTGTAGTCATCTTGCAGCCCCTGAATGCATGGATGAAGTTAAGACTGCTTTTACCTACAAGTCTCTATCCACCCTGAACTTCATTTGCCATTTTATTGCTTGTTCACTTGGTGATGTAATGTTCTTCCATGGCTCTCCACAGCTGGACTTTATTTTTGTTTTGTTTTTTTAACTAACATTAGTAATTTAGTTTCTTTGACTAAGTATGGGCCTTGCCACAGATCTTCAAGAGCTGCTGCGGACTTCTCTGAAAATTGTCTGCTTATTCCTCATCCTCTGTCTTTTGTTTTAATTTTTTTATCTACGTGAGAATATTCTCTCTCATGGCAACTTAGTTTCTGTAATAAGTTTTCACAATGGACTTCATAAAAAGTCTTTTTGAATTTCAAGATTACATTATTTAGGTCTTACTTGTATATATAAACTGCTGACTTCTTTCAAAAACATCAACAGATTTCTGAAGTATTGCTTCTTTTTTAAAAAAAGTTTATTGGTTCTTCCTTAATAGGTCTGGTGTATTTATGTGCCCATCATCCTGTTCTTTAAACTTCATCTTACATCATGACATCCAGCTGGGCACAGTTGTTTGGTCTTTGCTGTGGAAAAAGTAAGAGCAGATCATCATAATCTTCCAGTTTGTGTTTACTCAGGTGCAGGTAAACCATATAATAACGCTCCACCTGTTCCTGAGGGAAATGGCACAAGATTTAAGTCTCTCTGACTGAAAGTGGTTCAGAGTCCTAATGATGTCTGTCTGTCTGTCTGTCTGTCTCTGTCTCTCTCTCTCTCTCTCTCTCTCTGTCTCTCTCTCATATTTCTACAGCTCTGGAGGAAAATATAGTCTTTACAATATCACAAACGTGGAAGTACATGGGAAAGAGATCCAGCCAAATCCTCTACCATCATCATTTCTTTAGTGCCCCAGTTGGGTTACTCATGTTACACTTGAATTTACTTTCCAGTATGCCATACAAAAGATAGTGTAAACAGAAATGAGCTCCCACTAAACTGACTTAAAATGCTTGATTACATGTGTGTGGGTGTGTGTGGTGGTTTTTTTTTTGTTTGTTTGTGTTTCGTTGGTTTTTTTATTTATTTATTCAAGCATTTATGGCTCTTCTGATCTCTGGCATGTATGTAGCTATTTACTTATGGTTTACCGGACATGTCTTTTTTTTGTTTTGTTTTTTTTGTTGTTATTCCTGTTCTCAAGTCCTACGTGGAGTTTGATAATTGCAGCCTGTGCCAGGGTTTTGAGATCTGTGCCAGAACAGAACTGGTGCTGTTTTTTTGTACAGGGAGAGTCAGATGAGATGGACTCAGTTTGCTGTAGTGCACCATGCCGGGGTGCAGCATGGGTGCCAAAAGCTGGTAAAAACCGAAAGCAGCAATTCTGGTAGCTTTGGGCATGGCAGACTATACTCTGTTAGCAGCTGTTGCCATAAAGCCATAGTAATTAATAATAGATTGTGAGGTTAGAAGCAAAGCTTTTGGGGATGCTGTTTACACTGCGTATGCTGTAGGTGCAAACCAGAACCCTGTCTGCTGTCATTTGGTTGTCAAGAATTGCTCTGATACTGGGTATGGAAATGTTCTGTTGTCCTAAAATATCTGCTGCTGGTGTCCAGGCAACATAGAAGAAGAGTGAGGAGGCATACTGGATTATGGTGGGATGAGAAACAATTGATGAAGCTAGCTGAAGTTAGAGAATCAAAGAGCTGAAAAGGGCAGAGCTAAATCAGGAGGAGGAGAGGAGGTTATAAACTGGCCTGACAGAGTTTGGTTGTGGTGGTATGGGGCTGAAGTGTCTGCAGTATTTGGAACATACTGCAGATCCTGGAGTAGAGCCTGGGCTCCTCAGCCTTTCCTGTCCTTTGATGCGTTTGTAGCTGCTGGTCCACATGAGAGACTGTGATAGTATTGCTGCCACTCTATTAGGTCAAGTGATGGACAGTTGCGCTGTAAACTTGTAAGTGTGAACCTCCCTGATGATGTGGGTTGGGTGAGCTGATGTGCATCCATGCTATATTTGTCTTAGCCTGCTATCTCTAAAAATAGAGAATGGTATTTACAATAAGTCTACATTTCCCAGCTTTATTCTTTACACCAAGCACTGTGCAATCTTAATGTCATGCTCTTACTTAGATGGCATGGCACAGACTTTCATCAGGTAGCTGCGTTGTTTGCTCTGTCTGACTTTTGCCCGCTGAGCATGCGAGTCGCACCTATCTGGGAAATGCCTGCAATCATTTAGTGAAGGAAAGTGCTGTCCGCAGAGCCCCTAGTTCATTTGTTACAAAGGTTAAGCAATGATAATCAAATTAGGCAAGCAAAGATGAGAGATTTGAACTGGAAAGTTTAAGTTGGGAGTTTTACCAGTAATTTAATAAGCATCCTGTGTTGACTGTTAGATTAGATAAAGACTTTCCCTTCCTGCAATCATTTGCTTAAGTGTTGTGAGTGTAATCCTGATGATGTCTTTGAAATATTACCAAGAAATCTGTATTTAAATATGATATGCACATGCAAACTTCCATTGGTGGTGAAACTGGACTGCAGTGTGACTGCTGAATGATGAGTGTTTATAAGATCAAGAACTAAAGCACTGTTCAGCAAGAGCCAGGATGGCAGAATTTAGCTTTTTTTATTGTATTGTTATAGGCTGGACTTGAAATGAAAATGTTAAAGTATGCCGAAAACAAAAAATTACTTTCCGATGGCTTGAAATTTGCATTTTATCGTTCTTCAGGAATAGCTTAATATCATGTTGTCTCTTATATCAACTGCTTTAAATCCTTTTAAAATAGCGTGTTAAACCTTTAAGTGTTTTTTCCTTCAGTACAGAGTTGCTTTGAGAGGAAAAAAATAAAAAGCTGAACTACATATTGAATTTTCTAGCCGGTGTTTCTGCACTGCAATCTTCTGAAAAAGTGCAATTATTTTTTTTCCACTCAAACATGCATTTGAGAGGAATGAGTAGATCAGATAAAGAGCTGAGATTCAATTCTACTCAACCTTGAGTCACTCTCTGACTCTGTCTCTTTAAAAAGGAAAAAAAAAAACCCAAGGTGGCAAAATCAATACAAACCAATAATAACTTCACATTTGTGGAAGCAACATGAATGGCTCTCCAAAATATTGAGACACATCCAAGTACATTTTAGCAGAGCTGATATTTATCAGAAGTCATTTGCCCTCAAGCAGATGCTCTCTTTCATTGTGCTCCTGTCACAAATGACTAAGATTTATGACAGACAATTACAGCATCTGCAGTTAGCAGCCTTATAATCAGCACCATTATTTAACGATTGGTGCAATAAACTGACTCCTGTTACTGTTTATCAGATATCAGTCAGTTCTGGCTATTTTCTTCAGCTCCCCAAATCACAGTATGGTGCAACCACTGCCTTTTAATGGCTAGTCAGAAGCAGGCACATTTTCACATTTTGTACAGGCGGCCGAGGAAAAGAAAAAGCAACCAATTACATGTATGTATGGTGCCCTCTCATTTGAGATGCCTGTGTATGTAACTATCTCTATACAGTCCAAAACCTCTTGAGGAAAAAAAATAACAGCTTTTACTATTTCAGATAAGAGCTCCTATTTAGTCTTCTGCGTGGGGAAAAATGTCTTCTGTTTAAATATTCATGTTTTAAAGAGTGAATAAAACGTTGAGCTACTGGAGTGGTCGTGCTCTCTTGCAGCGTGAATTCTGCGTGCGTTTGAGGAAGGGACAGCACCCGTTTGGTATTCAGCCTCCAGACTGTCAGCAAATAACAGAATGGTATTTTAAATTTAGTAAGGTTCTTGTCAAAAACTAAAAGCCTGAGAAATGCCTCAGCTGAGCTTTTAACCAATGTGTACAATGTATTCTGTGAAACTCCCATTAGGACTGCCTTTTTTCCTGGAAACCTTGCGAGAGGGAACAAGATGATGTTCGAGCTGCAAGACAAACCGAAAAATATATCGACTGGTATGTGCTCAAAAAGGCGATGCTCTAATTTTAGAAGCAAGTTCTGCCATTACTTAAACCAGTGATCATCAGGTGTAGGACTGGTTCCTTTAAATAAATGCCCTTGTAAGCAAATGCTTTTTGTAAGTGAGCAGAATTTGTCCCTTGGAGCATGAACACTAAATTTCTTAAGATTTTTTTTCTGCCTTTTTATTACTACCCCTGCATCTTGTCTTGTAGTAGTAGGAAACACTCTGTTGATTGACACAGTATTTTCTTGTATGTAATAAATTAAACTGCTTGGTATCTGAAAAGTTCTCAGAGAAAAGATTGTTTGGCCCTTTAGAGGGATGAAGGAGAATAACTTAGATCAGTTGATGTTTGTGCAGATAAGAAATAAAATAAGGTAAATGGCTGTCTTTAGTTATTTGTGGAGATGATGAATCATCTGGTTGTCAAGCAGAATTTGAACTCACTTTAAATATAAGTCAAGTTGCTTGATGTACAGATCTCTGAGAAGTGGAAATATATGTACTTTAAGACTGCATTTATTGACTTGTGCCTTAGTAAGCTGAGAACACACAGACATGATGATATTGCTTGGTTCAGCAAGTACCTAACCTTCTGTTGATATTTTTTATCTGTAATTGCTGGATCTTTGTTGTTCTGACATATTGCAGATACAGTGCAAGAAGATAATTATTATACATGCCTTTGATTAAATTTGATTTTTGGTGATATTTTCATAATTCTAATGTGTATTCACTTTATTTAAACAGAGTACATATGTGCTATTAAAATCGTAACAGTTCCTAAACCATATGCAGGAGTTTAGATTTAAATTTAAGACATCAGACCAAATTTGTTTGTGTCTAGGACAGTTGCCATCAAAATGGGCTTCCTATATTTCAGTGGATCATAATTTGTCTCTAAAATAATTTTAGATAAACTCTATGCTGTTATGAAAGAGATACTGATCTTACTATAACTGACTTTATGAAATACAGTTTTTGTGTAAATCTAGCTACATAATGCTGTCCTTGATATGTTTGGGCATATTTTTCAAAAACACCTCAGTAGAGAAGCTGACTTCTGAAAATCATACCTTGGTCTCTACCGTTCTGTTTTGAAGTAATTCTTGAACGGTTTATCATTAGCATGCAATCACAGGATGGTTTATTTATGTTGATAAATGTCTGCCAGGGACTAGGTTGAGACCATCAAATTCATTTTATTTTCAGCTGATGTAGATGTTAAATGGTATTTGAGGTGATTAATGGTAGATATGTCTCCCAGAAGCTACTTAGTAGTAGAACCCTTTTGGTTTCCACAGTAATAGAATTTGGTCTTCTAAGTCATGTATCTGTTTTTTGGGGGGGAAAAAAATTCCAAAGTAAAAATGGTCCTACCAATCCTTTTTAAGATGTTCACATACTACAAGTAAAAGACATCCTTTAAATAAATTAAAGCCAGGCATAGAACTTGGTCATATATGTATAATTATGTTCATATACATGTGCTAACTTCAGCAAAGGGCTAACTGTCAGGCAAAAATATTTGATGCCAAGCAATGAGTTCTTCAGTGGGTTTGGGTTAATAGGCTGTAATGCTGCACTACGTTTGCATGGGGAATAAAACCCTATTGCTATCTCTCAGCTCCAGTGCAACAGACTTTGAGCTTCTGGCAACGCAAGTCATGGGCTTGGATGGTACAAACTATTAAAAGTGAATGTTGGGATGCTAAAATGTTTTTGAAGTGAACTTGGGATTTTTGCTTTTAGCTAAAATTAGTGGGCCCTGTCTATTACCCAGGTCAGACTTCAAAACAGGTGTTTCTTGTAGATGTTTATGACTTAGGTTGTGGGGTCAGTTTGCTCATTAACTCCACCTGATTCAGCAGATGCTTTAATCAGTGGAAAAGACTGTCCTGTATTGTAACAGTCACTGAATCAAACCAACTGCTAATTAGTCATGAATTAGTTATTGTGGCTTTAGAAAAAGGTAACATTACTACGGTGACTTCACTCAAGCTTCAGGATGAAGTGTGGTGTGAAGTAAAACTTGTGAAAGCTTCTGAGCAGCTTCTTTATTCCTATTTTCACAAGACCTACTGAAAGGTAAATCTCTGTTTTGCCTTATTATTTTCCCCCTAATTAGTAAAAATGGTCAAAATCTCCTTCTGACAAGCAAATTTGTTTGGAAACTTGCTTTTACTGATTGCAAAGCAATTGCCCTATTATAGGAGCTGTCCAGGACAAGAGGAACAGAGGTCAGCGAGTGGTGTGTCCTCGTGACGCCTGCAACTTTCACTGGAGGGTAGTTCGGATGAAGCTCTGGGCTTTGCTTATCAAACATCACCTTTGAAGATAGTGTACATTTAGTCATAACAGATGGAATAGATCATGCCTGTTGTGGTGCTAGCTGGCTCACTTTTTCTTCCTCCTCTCGTGTGCAAAGACATTTATGTGCTTTGCTATTGGTATGTCGTAAATGTGCTTCTTATGGTCCAAACATGTAGCCCATGGCTAGCCCAGGTTTTATATTCGGTCTTTGTGCGTGTGTTTGTCATTACCTGCAAAAGATTTCATTATGGGCTTAATTGTTTTGGTATCCAGACTGTAATGACAGCCTGTCTGCTTTCGCTGTTCCTCAAGCAGAGGTGGGGAAAAGAGAAGAAAATGCAACTGCTGCTGCTTGACTTAACCTTTCCTTTTCCTGCTTATCCTTGTTGTGGCTTGGAGTCGTATGGTATTTTGCGTTAGTGAAATACCGGTCAATATAGGGTATTTTTTCCAGCTTGTTTTCTTCCTTCATAGCATGTTGTAGTAATTTTATTATCCATGCCTGTTATCTACTATCTATCTGCTTACAAGAACTTAAAAGCTATTGATACCACTTTGTATCAATACTTCATGTGATTCAGTGTATTTAATTAGAGATGAGTCAGCATTAAAAACCTATACAAATCTCCTCCCGAGCAGTCTGGCAGCAAGTAGCATGCAGTGCCTCTCAGAGAAGGCGACTGCAATGCTCTTCTGTTCCATTTCTTGTTAACCAAGAAATCCAGAGGGAAGTCTGGAAAGTGAAGCATTCAGAGGAGGATTTTGTAAACTGGAACCAAAATTTTCACTCCTGTGCGTATAGGTCATTGGTAAGCCAATACACCACTGTTTTCTCAAAGTAGTAGTAGTGCTTTGGTGGGATATGAGAAGTGCAAATTATGGGGCTGTCTCCCTGGGAACTTCATTTGCCAAAAAGAAGTTAAGGTCAATACTAAAGTAGTAGCAAAACATCTCCTGGTGCAGTGATGAGGCCATGGCATCGAGAACAAGGTTCAGATATCTCAGCAAGGGAGTAGTGGTGAGGAGTAAGGAAGCACAGTTACCTTGTAAATAGCCTTAGTGAGAAGTTTCCTGAAATACTTTCTCTGGCTTTTGTTTCCTCCTTTTTTTGAGGCTGAAAAAAGCAGAAAAGATGCAGGAAAGAGCTGTGTATGTAGTAAGTAAATATATATATATATATATATATATAGAGAGAGAGAGAGAGAGAGAGAGTAAAGATTCAAGTTCTGAAAAAATCTGTACAGTATGAAATTATAAGAAATTGAGATTTTTGATTTATCCCTCCTCCAAAAAGTTTGATAACTTGATCATTGTACAGTAACATACATAGGAGAAGGTTACTGATAGTACAGAGTTACTGTTTGCTGAGGTTAACAGTCAGCGGTCATAGCTCTAAACTGAAGTGAAATTTGGGCTAGAAATAAAATGTTTTCAATGGTGACTTATTTTTTTTTAGTATCCATTATTTGAAACCTTTACTTAAGATATCTATCTTAATCATATGCACTTGCTCTGTCAGAAGCTCTTAACTGAGGAACTATCGGGTGAAAGCTGTCCTCTGTATTGTAAAGGACTCGAGCTGCACTAGTTGCAAACTGGCCTGAGAAGCTGGGCAACGTAACATTGTCTCAGGCATGTTCTAACTCTGGAAGACCAAATGTTGTAGAGAAGTAAATAATGATAACTGACATTTTGACAATCTGCTGGCAAGATGCATGCTATACAAGCAGTAGAAGTTTGCAGTAGTAATGCTGGAATGATTAGTTCATTTGTTTATTGAATGAGATGCCTGAAAGCAGCATCATTTCAGTGCTAGACAAGCTTTATTGGTTCTGTATTTTCTCCTAGAAATGATCTGAAGTGGTTGCCCCTGCTGCCTGCTCTCTGTATCCTTCCTATCCTGAGTGACTACTTATTTTTGCTAGTGTGTTAAGACATGAAAATTACCTTAATTTTCTTTTAGCGAAGAAAATCAGTTAAGATTCCTGTAGCAGGTTCAATCAGTTGATCAACATGATCTCTTGAAATCAGAAGCGTTTGCTTTGCACAGGAGTAAGGCACAAGAAAAAACGTTGGCCATTCCAATCAGATAACGTTTGTCTCTTTACTTCTTTGTTATCAATACACTTCTGATTTTCTGTCAAAGTTTCTAGCTTGTTGATTTAATACTGTGATCTGGAATTTGAGAAAAGCTTCTTGTAGTTTTAAAGGAATTAAGACAGCCGTGAGACTGTAAAATGCATTCACTGTGCTTTGCATATACACATATATATGCATACATGCATGTATACGTATGAATACTGAGCACTTGCAGTTTGGCGGAAGCAACGATAGCAGCAGTATTACGTTGGTGTAGAAGTTCTCAAAGGATCTCAAAGTACTTCCGAAAGCAGCAGTTCCTGCAGCCAGTCAGCCTAACCCGCTGCTGTCTGGGCTGGTGTGAGGTGTTTTCCAGGGAAACCCTGCTCAGTCTGAAGAGTTCCCAGGGTTATCGTGCTCTCATAGGATCAAGTGTTGACTTATATTCTTGAATGTATGAACTGATGAGGGAGAAATGGTCAGCTTTTGTGGACTGCCTCTTATTCTGCCTCCTTTCCCTAGCTCTACAGGGGAATGCTATCAAATTCAAAGAGTCAGATAATATTTGTATTGTACTTTGAGTAAATAAAATGCCATATTCTTTCTTGAATATTCCCAGCATATATCCGGGTAATGTCAGATTTGTTTCTGGACTGCATATTTAAATCAGTTCAGATCTACTTCTCGCTACATCATAAGGGTCATAATACAAGATAGGTTATTACTCATGTATGAGATGAATATTGGTTAGTTAAACAAAAACACCCTGGGAAAATGTTGCTCCTAACCACGAGGTAGTTAGTATATGCTGAAGTTACAATGAATATAGCTTCAATCGTGTGCAAGGTTGGTATGACGTTTGAGTTCTTGGAGTAACTAATGAGAGATTTGGCATAATTTAGAACCTGTTTTTTAACAAATTAATTGCTTTTAGACATGGCAAATTAGCAGGGTATCGGAGCACTGTGCTCATTCTTTCTCAGCGTCAGAAATTCAGTGCCTGGCACCTGCTGTTGCGCATCCTTCAGCCCTCTCATGAGTAGTTTTTACTCCTTGCAGGAATCCCACTGACATCTGTGAAATGAATTTTTGTTAAGATTGTACAGTTGGGCAAAATTTTGCATGCATATATATTAGTCTGTTTCTGGTTTTGAAAGCTGCAGCTGAGTGGCCAATTTTGCCATGATACTTGAAAGGAATCAACAATTAAAGTAATGATTTATCAAATCTGGATCTCTTTTCTTGTGTGACAAAATGGGTTTCCCCGCTGCCATAGAGTAAACCATTTAAAGAGTCTTCAAACATGGAAAAATGTACAAATCAGTGCATTTTAGAAGACTGAAGTTTGCCAGTACATGATGTGTAAAATCAGAATTTATTACTTTAAATTTACTTATACTCTTTTCAGTAGCTGCGCAGAATGTTTTGTATAGCAATGCAGATGGAAAAGGTAATAGTAAAACATGTGGTGCATCCGCATTGCCCATTTATGCTAGTGTTGAATTAATAGTGCAGTGACCAATATTGGAGTTGAGTCTGCACAGTGCATGGTACCAGATGAGAAAGAAGAATTATTTTAAGTTTTTTTTCAGAATAGGCTAGAGCAGTCTCTATAATAATGGATTTTATTTATTCTTGTTTTTTATCTATGGCTTTTATTATTTGCTTAATATTCTGTGGTGTATTGTGGGACTTCAGTTTGTGTGTTGTCATGCAGAAATATGTATTTTCATTGGCCAAAGAGGCTTATAAGGCTGTTTTTTGAAAGATTTTTTTTTAGTGGGTTAAACTTTCTTTCAATTAATTGTTCATGTACAATGTAGTGATCTAGCTCCCCCTAGTGTATTAAAAATCCCCAAAAGATTTAATCGAGTATTTAATAAATTAATAAAATGGAAATATGTATTTTTAGAAAGCAGCTTATCAAAACACTTTTTCACTGGAAAAACATCGCTATAGTTGTTAGGAGCAAAAATTGTCATTTTTCCGTAAGTACTTTCTACTGCATTCTTTCCCAGTCAAATGAAATGTCATGTTTATGAAATAAAATTTTAAAATGTTTGCTCATAGGAAATGAAACATCTGAAAAATTTCTTTAAGCATGTGTTCCTCGGTTCTGGAAATCGTTGCAAATTTAGCAGCTTCCGGTCCCTTTAGAAGAAGACTTGTGCCAAGCCGAACTGCTTAGGGAGGCTCTTTCTGAAACGCAAGTGTTCGGTGGAATCCTCCTCCTTTTTGTGGCTGTTACACTCCGTGCATCTAATGAAATCATAAACGGAAAATTATAGCTTCATTCTCGGGAATGTGAAGACTTGCTCCAACAGATGGCATCAAAACACCGGTCTGAACTCTATGATTGCTGATTGTTAATTGCTTCTGTAAAACAATCCTTTTAAACAGAGTAATGCATTTTATCATACAGATTATAGTTCTACGCGTTTGGGTTTTTCAATATGTGTTAACATTTTCTCCTCCAGTGTAAGATTTAGTGTTTGCATAATTATCGGATTAAACAGTGACTCAATTTTTTTTAAAGAAACGAGGACAAGGAGATAGAGAATCATGAATCACAATTTCTTTTTATTCAGAAATGCTAAATTACTGTATGAGTATGAGCTTTTATTATACACAAAACAAACGGACCGAGATGTCCTTAAGTGCAAAAACAATTACCCAGTCCAGTATTCTTTGCTCGAGAAGCTCCCAGTGACGTTAGTGGAAGCCTGGGCTGCGTGGGGAAAGCAGAGTGCAAGAAAGATGCTGTACGATATCCATTAATCATTATGAAATCAATACCCCTGATTATCCGTGTGTATTGTTCTTGCCCAGCAAGGGCTGGGTATTTTACGCAAAGCTGAATGAATAGGGAAATGCTCTTAGATGCCTTAGTCCACCGGGAAGGATGCGTGGAATTGCATGGGAGTTTGTTTCGTGGAGTTGGGCTCTTGTTCCTAGCGTAGTCAGCGTGAGCGTTGCAGAGAGCGTGCCGGTGCTCGAGGAGCCCGGAGCCCCGCACCTTCCTCGTGGCGCTCTGCCCTGCAGCGAGCTGTCTGCTCCGCGCGAAGGATCGCGTCCAGGTCTCCAGTTGTGATTCAGGTTGTGGTGCATTATTTGCTCTTAAAGGACCCTTATGACCTTGCCTGGGTGAGTGTTGCCTTTTACCTCGACCTAATGGAGGTAGCTAGAGCAGCGAGGAAATCCGGCTAGGAAAATGGATTGAAAAATAGCTGTGCATACTTTCAGGACTTCTACTCCAGACTGTCTTTTGTTATAATATTACATTATTATATGTTGTAAAATGCCTATTATTGTGTAATTATATTAGTATCATAACTATACTGTAATCAGGATGCAGCTGTCCGCTAAATGGAATAGCGGGCCTGCAATAACATGCCTTTAATTGGCCTTCGGCGGCAACCTCTCACGGAAGGGACGTGTGCCTTCGCCTTCGCCTCACTGCGCCGAGAGGGGCTGTGCTCGAAAGGAGCCCTCTTTCTCCAAAGGGCTGTTGGTTGCTGTTTCTGTGTGGGATGCAATGGAAGCCAGATGTAGTGAGAAGGATTTTCCTCCTCTACGGCGAAATTGCCTGAGGGTGTAAGAAATTTGGGATCTAATAGTGGGGAAGTACTGGTATGTCCATCCAACTCCATGTTCTGCTAGAAGGTGGGGTCTTTGTGCAGGCCATTGGATTGGTAACAAGCAATTCCCATAGTGTTTTAGTATCGTTAACTTATTTAACAGCATTTGTGATGTTGGGAAATAGCTAGTCTTACTGAGGAAAAATGAATTGGCCTACCTTAAGTGCTCTAAAGATACTCTATCTGAACAGCCTAGGGGCCACCTGGTGCTGAAGCCTGGAGTGACAGGGCTGTGCCAGGGCCGTAGCTGATCAACTGGAAGGTCCTTCCCTAGGTCCATCCTGAAATGGCACCAGGATTTGGTGCAGCTGGGAGCAGTGTGCTTATCTAGACCAGTTTAAGAAGTCCTTTGTCCCTGGAGTACATTGGAGTCCTCTAGAGTAGCTTTTTTTCCATAATGCTGGAGAAAACGATAAAGGGGGATTTTTCAGCACATCTTTGTAGTATATTACTGAAAGAGAGAGATATTTTATGCCCACTGGGTAAACTGAGGCAAAGGTTAATGGCCTGATTTTTTTTCAAGGGGGCTTAATTCTCACATCTTTAATTGAAATGAGATTACTGAGTGATTTAAGATAGCAAAATCCGTTTGTGTGACTATGAGAATACAGCAGGTTATAATCTGAGCTTTGCACTTGTATACAAATACTGTTATTCCTTTTTCTGAGAATGTTAGTTACACGCTTTCATTCGGCCGCACAGTATAGCGCAAATATTTGCCAAGTGGGGTTACCTCCTTTCCAAGGAGCTTGGAAGGGACCACGATCAGCATTGGCATCATGAAATGCATGAGTCTGGCCAGTGTGGTGGTCCATTGGGGAAGCTGCTTTTGAAGCTGGCTGGTGTGTTAGGAGAGCCCACGTGTCTGAAGTTAGACTTGTCAATCCTTCTGTAAGAGCTCTGGTTCTCCAAAAGGCTGAAGAATATTAGTAGGTATTTAGCACTTCTAAATTCAGGCCATTTGCTGTGTGTGTGGTGGACGAATAAGGACTCTACAGTCGCACCTAAAGCATGGCAGGAATGAAGACAACCCCAAATTCAGCTAGACTCTGTTTTCACTTTCTAAAGATGAAAACAATTCACTTACCCAGGCACGAAGCCTGCTATAGACTGACACTGGAGGTTTGTTTATATTGTATGCATCTGTAATTCATTTGTATGACCTTCTGTTGTCAGGTCCATAGTACCTATGTGTGCTGCCCAGGTGGAGACATAATTAAGCTGATGTTGGCCAATTTGTTCGTTAACCCCATAAACAAACGTCTCATCCACAGTTTTGCTTACGCTGGTGGAAGAGGTGAAGCCGCAAGTGACGGCTCTCATTGTTTACACACTTTTTTTTTTAGAGCAGATTAATTATTTGGTATGTAAAATCACAAAACTGTCACATTAAACAAGGTGTTACTAAATAATTTTGGATGCTCATTCAAAGTGGAATAATCTATTAGCGTTGCAGAAGGGGTTGGTAATTAGCTAGGCTGTAGAGGTAGGCCTGCCTGCTGGGCTGTAAGAAATTGTGGAAATAGGCTGTTTCACTGATTGTCATGAAAAGCAATTTTACCCAAGAAATATAATAAAAAATCATAACTGTGTCAAGTATGCAATGGAACTAGATTATACTGTAAAAAGCAATGCGGATTTTGTTACTGACTCTGATTAATGCAGAACAGGTCTTATCTGGATGTCATGCTCTTGTGTTGTATTCGGTGCATTATATGCAACCAGTTTAGATCTGTCTTCGGGCTGGTGAGACTTTGCTATTTCAGCTTCTTTAGGAAACTTGTAATTTCTATGAAATGAATTTTGGTGAAACTGTAGCCACTGAGAAATTGGGGGGGGGGGGGGTTGGTGTGAATGGGACTGCTGGTATGGGGGGACCCAGACCGGCTATTCTCTCTCGTTTTGGAAGTTCTTGCTTTACTTTATGATTTAGCCAAAATCAATGGCTGGCTTAGGAAATGAAAGATCAGATGCTTTTATTAGAAATAATAATAATAATAATAGCTGTATTACCAGTTAGTTTTGTTCAGAGGGTCTCCAGAGTTAGAAATGACTATCTACATTATGCAATTGCTTTTAAGAAGTTACTTTTATTATCTGTAATCTGCAGGGATGTGAGGGTTTCTTTTGTTTACCTTTCAAATGCTGTCTGAATGAGGTTATTTTAAAGGAGAATTTTCAGCTTGTTTTAAATAGTGTTACCTAGACTATTCTTTTTCCAATTTTCCATCTGCTAATGCAGCTTTAAAATTTCCTTACCAAATTTTAACAGGACTATGTATCATTGTCATCAATGCCAGTGATGTTTCAAGCATTGGTGTTTTATTGTATTTATTTTTAAATCTATTTCGTGAAGTTCCCTGGACAGAATCAAATGAATCCTGCAAACATCTTCATTACGGAGTGGCCAGAAAAGAAAGGAATCTGAATTAGGACTGTATTCTTAGCATAGTTCATAATAAGCGTTATCTTTATGACAAGCTTAAAGAACAGAAATTGCTGAATCCCTCACAAAAAGCATTTGAAACAATTGACTAATTAGGAAGGGGGGGGGGAGAAAGAGCAATATTTGTTTTCCTTCGCAGCCTAGATAAATAAGGCCTAACATGAATACATAACTTATTTTGAGTGATCTGTTGTGTCAGTAGCTGGCACGTCTTTTTCAGTGCCGACAATTAGGGCTCCGTGTACGTGGAAATGCAGACTATCTGTCACTGTCCATCTCCCGGGAGCAGAGCGTGCAGGCTGCCTCCCAGCAAGATCGCTCCGCCAGGACGCGAGCGAGCCGGTGCAAAACGCGGAGTTGATTATCTCATCGGAACACGCTGATCCTGGCGAAGCTGCCCACTGGAGAAGGGCCATTGTTTGCAGTAGGTCAGTTGTTACACGGCTTTCAAACCGGGCTCTGGCTATACGTTTTATATATTTACTTACTGAAGCAAAATGATATGTCACAATGAAAACTAAACTTGAGCGAAGAATAAGATGTATTAACCAGGCTATTAATAGAAGGGAGCACAAAATATACCCTCTCCAGAGAGGAGAAGAGACGAGGTAGTCGCAAACGCACGTTATTTGGCTCAGTGCAAGAATAACTGAAGCTGTGTGGCCTACATTATAGAAGACATCCGAGCAGATGTCCTTAACAGTGCCTTTGCATAGTAATCCAAGATAGAGTTCAGCACCGGATGCATTTTAAGAACCCTAACAAACATCCTAGTATGTGATAATGTAAGAATTAGATGATAGGGAAGATATCACAGTTTTGTATTTTTTAAAATTGGAAAGCTACAGTTAGGAATTCGGCAGCTTCTTCAGTGCAGCAAAGAAATTAGAGAGTTTCCTAATGAGACATTAAAAGTAATATATACAGAATGAGTGCTAAATTTTGATAGCATACTACTTTAAGTTGTTTAAAAGCAACAGTTTCAAAATTCATTATCGTTCTTAATATTTTAGGCTTTTCATGTAGTTACTACTGTATAAGAGTGGGGAAAAAAAATCTTTTTCAATAATAAAATGAAAGAGAGACACACATCGGAGAATACCTGAAGGAGCTATTAAGCTTTGTCTTAATTGTAAGACAAGCCTTGTACTATCCCTCAGGTACTCTTCAATTTGTAATGGCTCTTCCCTAAGAAATCTTGACAAATTGTAATAGTTTCTTAACAAAATGCATTTTATGTGTTTTCATAATATAGGGGTGTGGTAATGTAGGATGCTCATGAATACCCTTTTTAAAGAAAATAAAAATTAAAGTGCAAAGGGTTAGGTTATTTGAAAAATACACAGGAGCTGAGAGGGAAGAAACATATGGGGGAGAAAAATGGAAGTTGCAGTAAGTCCTGGCAATATTTTTAAAATCTGTTTTAAAATAAACTTTTGGATAATAAACACAGCAAAAAGCCTATATTTTGATTTTTATGAGGCTATAGTAGTTGCAAAGCAGTGGGTTGTGGTTTTAAGGACATGATGCGCTACTTCCTTGCCAAGATGCAAGCCAGCACATCCTACACGCCGGTGGGTCACTCACAGCCTCACCCCACGCATACGTCTGTCGGGCTTTCTCTTGGGACGGCTGGCCTGCCATATAGGAGGCTGTCTTAGTCTTTGCCTAGATACTTTTGCATCATCAAAGTGCATGGTTTAGCCCTACTGGCTGACTGCGGTGACCTGAACCAGCAGCTCCTGAAGACGACTTGTATAAATTCCTCCTGGCCGCACCCTACGCGACTCGATGAGAACCGCTAAGCCCTAAAATTAAAGCAGCGCTTATCGCTGTCATCCCAAATCAAGGTAACGCTGATCAGAGAAGGAGGGACTAGGCAATGATGGCTTTTTGAAAGGGGAAATATGTGCTTTGTTACTGTCAGGGGATTTTATTGCTATTGAAACAGTGAGGAACTTGTTATGCCTGCCATGAATATCCCACGTGTGCCTAGCCCCCAGCCTGCTGACTGGTGGCCGTGCCTGCGAGAGGACAGCGTCATGGTGGTCCAGGCCATCTCAGTATGGGCATCGCTGTAGGGTGGAGTTCTGCGCGGGGAGCAAGGAAGCCCAGCTCACTGCTCATAAAGGCTGACTTCACTGCATCTCAACCGGCTTTTCTGTATAACGCTAGTTTGAACAAGGACAGATAAATGTGCTTAGTGCTTCTATGGCGTCTTCCTCCTTGTTGTCTCCTAGCCCTTTACCATGGAGACTAACTGCTTTGGATATATAGAAATAACAAAGCAAGAAGCTGGATCTCTTGATGTGCGTCTCTTAGAAATAAGTAGTTTGGTTTCCTGTTTTGCAGTTATGCTGCATCTCTCCATGTCTATAGATATTTCTACCCAGTAACTTTGACCCTTGTTGGCCAATGGTAATCAGAATTGAAAGAAAAATAGCAGTAGCAAATATATGCGTTCCTAACAGTTTTTACAAAAATTGGTGTCAAGATAAATCAACTCAAGCTGGTATCTAGGGAACCTCAGAGAAAACCGGGCAGATTGCAACCTTATACATCCTGTTCAGCAGCAGGTGGCCTGCGTGCCCCTAGTTTTTTAGTAGTAGTGGTAGTAGTAGTCGTGGCACACACTATTTTTCACCTCCTGAATGCTCTGCAAGAATGGGTATAAGGGAGCTCAGATTATCATAATGAGAGGAATCCATAAACAAAAGAAAACATGAATTCTTGAGGGGAAAACCAGACACTAGTTGATTTACAGAGCGCATCATGCTTCCGTGGTACTGACTAGAATGTACACCACAATATGCGCTATTTCCAGGAATCTTGACCTCCTAGTATATGCTTCAAGTTTAATTGATGTTACTGTGATTGATATTACTGATCTTTCCATGAACATAATTTTTAATTAATATAAATTAAAAATTTCAGGTAAGAAACTAGTTAGTTTCTAGTTCTCAACAACCTAATTTAAAGTATGGATTAAAAATGAAGGGATGCGTTTTTGCGGTGAGCAAGACCTTTCTCCCAAAACTAGCCTGTATTGATAGGGGTAAGAGATTATCCTGTGAGTAAGAGACCTAGAGTTTGGTCCTGAATGCTTTCCAAGAAAAATTTTTAAGGAAAATTGTTATTTTCATTTCTGCAGTCATGCTATGTCAGCATGTTGCTTTGCAATTTCAAACCAGTCCTTCTTCCAGAGAGAATAATGAGAGGAGAAAGCATATTCTTGCTTTTGCTGTCATGACGTAGATTGTGAAGATTGTATCGGATAGACCTTGAAAACCACCAGGAATCATATGAGAGCT
Organism: Dromaius novaehollandiae; assembly: GCF_036370855.1. Lineage (NCBI taxonomy): Eukaryota > Metazoa > Chordata > Aves > Casuariiformes > Dromaiidae > Dromaius > Dromaius novaehollandiae. Next base: position 10,479,157 of record NC_088106.1, read on the forward strand.
AAAAGAGAAGCATCTCATTGATGCTGTTGCAGTTAATGAGGTAAGCCTGAGTTACAAAATTTGCAGCCAGGTTTTCACAGAATTTCTGAGAGTTCTCAGATCCAAATAGATGTTTGACTTCATTTTAAATCAGATACAATCTAGATGTTCTTATACTAGGTGTATAGGACGTGATTTCAAAGTGGTTCAGTGACAGCAGAATTAAACTAAAACTTCCTGTTTGTGTATGTGATGAAATAATTTCAATAAGGAAAGAATTTGAAGGCAAATCGTGGCTGTTCATGAGAAGTTACTGTTATAGCTGATCACTCTGTGTCCCAGCACCATGGTTTTTCAGGAAGAGCCTCCATGCTCTTCTCATGAGTTTAAAAACAATATTCTGGGAAGTATGAATTATTTTTAAGATCTTACAATTATTGATTCTGTTGGTTGCTTTAAGTGAAAACCAAATCAATGTATTGAAAAATGGATTAGGAAATAAACAAATGTGAGTGCACTAAGTGAAAAGGATAAAATGGAAAAAGGCAAAGATGTCCTGAGTCTGTAGAATTGACTTCTGATTTGACTTTTGGTCCTCATTATGGTATCATTTTTATGGAAAAGTCCTGTTGAATTTGATAGAGGAGTCAGTAAGACTGTGTAGGAATTACTCTAAAATTCTTCAAAATTTGATGTGGAATTACAGCTTCTGTATTTAACCATTCTACAGAATCTTACAGCAAGGACATAATTATCAATTAAGATGATAGAAAAATGGGGGAAGTCCTGAGGGATCACACTCCTAGACATGGGCCAATTTTAAGTCAACTTTTAATTGTGACACATTTGTATGTAGGCCTGTTCCTTTCCAATAAAAATGGCACTAGTGCTGTGAAGCTAGAAGTTTGCTGTGCAAGGTGAGAGAAAGAAGCAGCAGGTTCTTTTCAATAGCCCATGTAGATGTGGATACCAAATCAAATCATATTTGATTAAGAATGACAAAATTATGTATGACATAATCTTGAGCGTGAGGGCTTCAGGAGAGAGGTCTCCCAGCAACTATAGGCACAATATTATCTGTGACCAAGGAGAAGATAATTTCAGTGGAAGCCAGATCAGGCCAATACAAGTGTGTTCGCGAGTATTTTTTTCCCCAGGTGGGAAGCCTTTTTTAATACTAATTCTTGCATTTGAACACTATCAGCAGTAATTCACCCAGTACAGAACTCTGTTCCTCATGCTGTCCTCCTCTTTCCAGAGTTACTATTGTAACTTCAGAGAATGTTGCATGCTGTGTAAGTGCAGCAAAATATTGTTGTACAAACAAAGGCTCATAAACATAACTCTGTCAGCAACAGTGTTGTACTCATTGCTAATAGGAAAGATTGTGGGTTGCAGGTTTCCCCCAGAACAGAAGCTTTGAGTTTCCTGTGTGGCTGTTTAGGATTGGCAATGCGATGCATTATTCCGCACTAACTTTGCGTGTGATTGTGGAAGTCAAAAAGGATATACAGATAATCAAAATATTGTTGATAGGTGAGTTAATTCCCACTGTCTTATGTATGTTTAAAAAGTATCTGAAAAGACCTGCAAAACCAAAAATAGAGAAAGGAGAATGGAAGTAACTGATGTGCTGATAAGATACCTCCTCCCCAGTCTGGTATGTAGTTCTTTGCTGTCTCTCTCTCTCTCTCTCTCTCTGGGATAATCATTCCTCCTAAAGTCACTCTTCCTAAAACTCACTGTGTGTAGACTTGGTATGAAATGATTTCCAGGAAAAAAAAGTCATTTAAAGGAAAAAGTTCTTAACCAACCGTCAACACGAAGCCCACCTCAAAGTACTAGAGATCAGCAAAATTTTCTGCATTATCCTTCTCTGTCCACTGTGTAATAGTTCTTTACAGCTAGTTGACTACACTGGCATTCTGAAAGCAGTTGATTTTTTTTTCTCTTTAATTGATACAAGAGTAAGTTCACTGCTTAGTGAAAATAGCACACTATCTGCTAAAACACTGCTTAAAATAAACATACCTATTTATATGTTTTATAGTCCTGTGGAAAGAACTAGGGAAAGGATCACCCTTATATGCCGATATCCTAAAGACTCCGTATTGATAGATTCAGTGATGGGTCTAGCATTATCTTCTTATCATTGACTTTGCAGACAACATATCAGCTGAATCCTGCAGATCAGAGGCAATGCTGCCAAGGCAAAAGTTCTCCGGATTGTCCTACAGCAGCCTCCTTCAGCATGAATTTCTGGTTTTGCATTGATTCAGTGCCCAGAGGCCAGGTAGTAGGATGCTATGTTCCTGTGCAGGAATTAAGCACTGGAATGTCTTAATGCAGGATCTATATACAAAGAAGTGTACAGTGTTCCTACTTGTGTATTTCCAATTTCTCAACATATGAATAATATTATATGATGGCCTGAGCAGTGCTTCCTGCTTCTATTTCTGGGAAATGGTAGGGAGTAGTAAAACTGTAGTAGGTATATTTAAGGCTACATTGTCATACAGTAGCTTCTGTGATGGATCTAAGTGGCTAAAAGCTACTTCTGTGAGAATCGTTATCTTCTTTGCTGCTGCTGAACAAAAGACATTGTCTAACTGGCTTTTGCTGGAACAGCACCTGCATGTATTTATGGTGCTCTGCTACTTGGACATCTGATATAACCTGAGTGTTGCACTGCTTGGCCAACCTCTGTTTTATCTTCCTGCTTGTGTGCTAATCCTTCATGTGAGTCTGTTGGGGAAGATGATATGTTTCATGCAACGAGTGGAAGTGGCAGTAGATCTTTCTAGTTGAGAAGAAAAGCTTTTTGTTGAGCAAGTCTTACAACTGCTCTGAAGCAACAGGAAGCACCTGTGTAAAGCAGTGCGTATGTGTGTTGCTCATTGACTGAAGCCACAGACCTGTAAACTGGAAGAGGAGGACTCATACATTTATTCCCCTTAAGTTAGAATACTCTCCGGTACAGCTCCTTCTTTCTCCCATTGTTTCTTGCCATAACATATACTGTCACTAATGTTGCTAACTGCATATTCGGTAATGCATGGTAATAGTTGGGGATTACCTATGGCCTGAAAGAAAAATATTCATGATTTTTCTGAAAAACTGTAACCTTAGTCTGCCACTTGCTTCTGAAAGATTTGTAAAGGCTCAGCAACTTCTTCAAAGCTATTCAAGATAATGCAAGAGAAAAAAGTATCACAGGTAGACATGTGACAACCAGCTATGTACAGCTTGGATTTGAATATGAGCTAATTCTGTGTGGAGTATGCATAAAAACACTAGAGAAATTCTATTTGACCTTGGTGATGAGGGCCAACAAAATATGTGCGTCCCTTAGGAGAAGGGAGACTGAGACTTGTTTTGGGCTCCTTTTTGTGGGCCAGGGTATTTCAGAAGTCTTCCAGAAATGGAGGGATCTATCGTGCACAGAAGTACACGTATAAAGTAACATTCAGTATTACATTTGCAGGGGAAGAGACTTCCTATGTTAGTGCTAGTTGTCTGTCACTCTGGGTTTCTGTCTTACCGTAAACATATAGAGAAACAACACAACATCAGTGCTTTTTGGCAGTAATGTTCTAGACAGATTTATGTACAATATGTTTTTTTACCATAAATTTGCTACTTGTTTTGTTCACATATGTTCCAGGTGAAAGTCTGGCTTAAGAGTCTATTATTTATTGTTATTTAGCACTAAACTAGCTTTTTTTCCTTTTCTCTCTCTCCCCCCCCCCCCCCCCCCGTATACTTCAGTGGTTGGATATGTAAGCTGTAAACTAAGAAATACTTCAGATGCTTGGGTGTCTACATGTCTGTATCTGTGCATGTGTGTGCATCAGAGAACATTTAATGGACCTGTAATTGAATCTAAGTAGTAACAGACGTTTAAAAAATATTGCTTAGTGTTTCTATCCTAATGGGATAAATGTCATATTTTAACTATTGCTCTGTATCAAATCTATTATGCACAGTATTCAGTAATTCCCCAAATCTTGATTTACCCAATTGAAAGTGACCCTGGGCATAAATTCGGAGCAGAGGCAGGCTCCGATTCCTTGATCTTTGGCACTCTTTTGTTAAAACAGAACATGGTGTCTTAAATCAGCAGAATAATTTAGGAATAGTAGATACTGAAACAACTAATTTTTCTTTCCTGTAATCTGCATAGACTTCAAAATGCCTACAAAGCACAAAGTGCCAGTTCATATAATTTGTTGGCAAGGATAAAAAGAAGAAAGGAAATGATTTCCTAAGCGTGTGAATCAGCCCAGCTTTAACAGATATTTTTCTGTCATGTGCAGCCTGAGGGCTTATGCCTATCTGAGCTTTATTTGACAATTACCACTTGCCAGCATAATTAAATGATAATTTATAAATACTGAGAGAGCATTATGGGGAAGAGCAAATAGGTGCTTATCAGGGCATTGAATAAACTTGATCTGCCTCACTGGCAATTTTCATCTCTTATCTAGGTTGTTAACTGGTCTCCTTTTTTTTCCTGTTTTGTTTTGTTTAGGTTTGATAGCTGTTGGATTGATTGTATCTACCTGCCTATATTTCTTAGTTTTTTATATTCCCAGCATTATTTCTTCTCCTACTGCTTTTGCCATCAATATTTTGCAAAATACCAAATAGTAGCATGAGCACTAGGCAGTGTAATACACATGCCTGTGCAAAAACAAAAAGAAAATCCACACACTTCATGTTTGCTGCTTTAAATTCATAACTTTTTATTGCAGGATTAAAAAAAAAGAGAGAGAAATATAGGTAGCCACATTTTGATGTTTGTTAGTTCCATGAGTTTCCTGATTTTAAATCTCCTGTTTGGTTTTTGTGTGTGTAAGTAATGATTTTTGAGTAATAGGAAGGCTGTGATATTACAGTCAGTGGTAGAATATAGGCAATTGCAGAAAAGCTTCTTAGATAAAAATGATACCAAATAGGCAACATCCAAATTCGGTCATGTTCATGCTGGATATAAAAATTACCAAGCAAAGAACTCCGAGGGTTTGAAGTCTTTTGTCCCATCCATGTTTCCCTTGCAGGTCCTTGAGGCATTGTGAACAGTAGTGCCACTTCCCGCAAAAGCATCCGGCTAGAATATGGGTAGAAAGAGAAATCAGTGCTGAGAAATCTAGATAAAGAAGTGCAAGAGAAAATCCTCTGTTTGAATGGAAACCAATCAGTTGAATGGCAAAAAACTGAATTTCTACGCCTTTTGAAAAGCATGTACAGGGAAGAGAAGGGGGTGGGGAAAGTGAGACACCTTAGTGGGTCACTAGGAGATTGAGGTTTTGAGCCATGGTAAAATTAAATAATTTAGGAACTTCTGATTGGAGGTACGGTGGTTGGAGTGAGCAGTTAAGGCACCCCTGTACCGCAGAATGAAAAAATAAAGGGCTTCTGTGTTTCAGGTAGTCAATTTCTCAAATTATTCAGCATTTACTGCTTATAAATAGTAATTATTTGCTTTTTCCCTTCAGAGCTGAAAATTATCTTTCATATTTAAATATTTAAATATGCAGTGCTGTAGTTGGGACACAAAAATTCCTAATGTCAGAGCAGATTTTTGTACAAGGAATAATTTGAAAGTGGGGGATTAGTTTCCACCTTTTGAAACACAGTGCTTTCCGTAATCTTCAAACATTATTTAGGATAATGGAAGCCATCATCCTGGTTCGCAAATGTTAGCACTTCCATTAGAATTTACTGCTACCTCTTATTTTTTTTATATTAAAATACAAGGCTTAAAAGGTATTATCTTACTAAAGGAGGGCAATTGTAGAGATGATTTGATTGAATAAAGGAAAAAGCTGTACAGGCCTTTTAAGATCAAGGATGTATTGATGGAAAGCTATCATTAGAGACAATTAATGTTCTCCAAGGGAAGAAATTGATTATGGACAGAGATGGACCCTAAGGAGCAGATATGTCTTAATGCTCCAGGGCCTTAAGGATTATACATTCCACTCACAGCATCTGTACTTTAACCCTTTGTAAGGGCCGGGGTAGAGCCTAGCACGCAGGAAAACTCGAGAGAGAGTTTAGTGTCGAAAGTCTTTGTTCTTTAGGGAGGCTGCCCAGCGCAGGCTGCTGCTTTAAGCATATATTTGCTGAGCGAATATTTGATCTGCTAAAATTTCTAACTTTGTGCTTGGGATGTGCAGTTTTGGATCATTTTAAGCTGTAGTAATACAGTCCTGGTGTGAAAGGAAACTAGGGATAAAGTAACAGTTTTCAACATTGCAGTGTTATGGTAAGTGCATTATACGACTGAGAAGACATTTCTACTGTATGAAGCCAACTGTTGAGAAGTCTGATATTATTAAAGGATGCTTGAGGAAAAAAGTAAATTTTATCAGAAGTGTATCCAAGGATGGACTTTAGTTAAAGATACAAGTGAGGGCATCTGGGTTTGGCGGCTAGGTTTCACCATTCTGCGTCTGTGGAGAAGACTGATGGGGCAGTCCTTAGGGTGTCATCCCACCTGAGCTGCTGAGCCACTTCAGAGACAGGCTGTTTTCCCGTGTCCGTTTGCTTTGGCTTAGTGCTCAATAAAAGCATCAAATTTGGTTTTTGAGTGGCTAAAGTGCAAGTGTCTGGAATTGAGCAGCACAACATCTTCCCACTGCTTCTGAAACCTAAGGTCAGTTGTAGCATACAGTATCAGGTCCACGAATCTCTCCAGCTCTTCACCTGTTCAGCCAGGCTTGGCCCCAGCTCCGCTGTCCTTGCTGGAGCCTGCAGGTGCCTGCACGTACTGCTACACAGTCCAGCCGACCCGGCGCAGGGGAAGCAGCAGTGGTGTAGCTTGTCTTAATGCTGTAAGCTCATTTACATTCCTTTCAGACTTTTTATCTTTGAGTGAGGAAATTTAATCTTATCCAGAGGCTGAAATTTTGCACGAAAAGCAAGGAAATGAATTGCCATTCACAAACACCTCAAACTTGTTTAGAGCTAAAACAGCACAGTTGTTAACACCTACTGCGTGATACTGTAGAACAGAGAAATAAAATACATTTTTCTATAACTTTCAAAATTTTCTTTTTACTTTGGTAGTCTGTGACAATTTGACCATATGTGAGATAGTATTATTTGTTTTTAAAATACTCCGTTGCATCTTTTTTGAAATGCAGGCAATCAACTTTATTTTTTAGACAGATTTCTAATTGATTTTATGATCCAACTTTTACTTTTTTCAGCTGACCAAAGGTATTCTGGCATAGAACAGTTATTTAAAAAAAAAATAATAATAACCTGATATATTGTGCTCAAGTATGACATTTTCCCCTAACTCATGTGTACATGCAGATTGTTAATACTGTGCTGCCTTCAAGAGCAGTGTATGGGTTTCCTATTATGAATAATAGTGTAATACATTAAACAGGCAAAAATAATAATAGTGTAATTAATAGGGTAAGTGTAACTTTTATATAGATGAATAGGTGAGTCCTATTGTATAACAGTATGTACAGGAAACACTCCTTTGGAGACTGCATATAACATGCTTGGCAGGACTAAGGAGATTAAAATAAGAGACAGGAATAAACAAAAAGAGAGCCAGAAATACAAGTGAAGGCACATGGGGGGGGGGGGGGGGGTGATGCCAAAGACACTCAATGCCTGTTCGTTGTGCTATTTTTTCACATTTGTTTGATACTATTTTTAAATAGCAACTATCTGCAAGACAGGGTCCCTTCCCTACCCCCCCCCCCCCCAAATTTCTTCTTCCTGTGCATCATTAGGGAAATACCCAAATTGTGAAATGGAGAGAATGAGAATGTAAGTGAATGTTAAATGCACCGGGCAGAATCAGCTTTCACCTGTATTATTTTTTTTTTCAAGCTGTGAGCACTCTTTAATTACAAGGTTTAAAAAAAAAAAAAAGAAAAAGAAAAAAAAAGAAACCCACACATTTAAGACTGGTAACATATGTTGTTGTCAGCATGTATTTAGCACCTGCAGAAATGAACACGGAAAATGTGACAGCCCATAGGTGGAACACCCACTGCGCTGGCTGTGAGGACTGTCAACAAATTTTACTTTGTTAATTTTTTCTTATTTAAAAAAAGAAATCCAATAAAAAAAAACTTAACAGTGCAGGTGTTCTGAGCATCGCAGAAAGGCTGTAATAGAGGAGGAGGCAACAACCCTTTCTAATGAAAGCCATTATCCATGTTAATATGACCTAAAACATTATGTCTTTTTGCTGTTACAGATTCAAATTGTAAGGCCTAATCCTGCAAGCGTCTGTTACCCCATTTGCCAGGCACAGTGCCACGGTGGTCCTTCCTGCGCCTATTCCTGCTCCTGCTGTATATCTTTTCCCCTCTTTTAAGTTCCTTTTTGTTTCTATTTCTCATTTTAATCTGCTTATGCCATCCAAGCATGTTGTTGAGCTCGCACAGCGAGGCAGGCACGAGGGTGAGGCTTTGCAGGATTGGGCCCGTGGCGATTAGCTCGACGCTATCGGGGCCCCAGCGAAGTGCAGCCTGGGCAAGGGGCACCGCCAGCCCCTGCTGTGGGTAGCTGGCAGGGTGCTGGGCGGCTCAGCACCCATCCTGCACAGGTGCTGTGGCACCAAGTGTCCTGAAACATCTTGGGCTGTTCCTCTAGTATCATGCCTGAAACTTAAACTATAGGTACGGTGAATGCCTGGAAAAAAACATAGACTTGTTTGAGGCTTTGAAATTTATCTTTCTCCACAGACTGCACTTTTGTTTTGTTTTAGGCTAAAAGTTGGATGTGTTTTTGAGGTATATTCTTGCTGAAATATTATTGTATATAGTATGTGTTTTAGTGATGTTCCTGCTGATACTGTGTTTGTTTGTATTCCGGCAGTGCTGAGAGATGCCAGGCAGGGAGCCCCCGGTGCCCCTTTCTGCTGGTTTGGTGTGCTTTGCATCAAATCCGTGTGACCGCCTGGGCAAGAGCATCTCTGGTCCAAACTCTTGCAGTTAAAGAGAGAAACTTGAATCAGGTCACGTAAACACGCTTTTTCTTGGAAGTGTTAAAATGTAGTTATTGATATCTAAAATCTCTTTATGAAAAGACCTTAAGTGACATGGCTGCTATGCAAGTTGCCATGTAACCTGTCAAATGTACCTCAGCTTTGTGTCGGTGGGACCATCCGTCCTAACAGCGTAACTTACTCTGTCTTCCCGCTGCTGTTCTGTGCCTGGATTGCCAAAAAGGAATTCGGTTATAGCCACTTCTCTTTTGGTGGACATTGGCTGCTAGAATCCAGACTGCGGACGTCAAAGTAAGCAGTTGAGCTGTCATCAGATGATGATGATTTTTGGTTATTAGTTTGAGTTCTAAATGTGCAGTGGGTATATTTAAAAAATTATGTCGCTTATTTGACTCTGCACATGATGTGCGGGTTTGTACACAAGTATGTGTTTTGCTAATGTTTGGCTTTGACTGACTAAAATATCTTGTACTTGTGTTGTTGCAGTCCAGGAAGAAGACAGGGAAAAAATCTCTCTCCTTGTTAGTTCTTGCAAGTGTTTCTGCAGGAGAATTGAGGGAAGGAGGGCAAAGAGTGAGCTTTTCCCCTTCAGGGTAGGCGGTGGGGTTTGAGCCTGTGCCTGTTTCTTGGAGCATGGCGCTTTTCAGGAAAGAGCCACGTGTGTCCCTCTGCCCCCCGCCGTGCTTTGGGGAAGCTAACCGTGGCTCCCCTGGACTTTGCTGCTGTGACACCTCCGTCTTCATGGCGATCTGAGTCGTCTTAACTTTTGTGGCTCAGATTTGACACTTTGTGTGTTCCTGAAAGACTTCAGAAGCCTGTGGAGTCCTCTAAGGATCATGTATTAAGGAAGACAGAGATGTCTATTACAAAGTAGTGTCACCTGGAGCTTATAACTGGCATTAGCAGCAGATGTTGTAACCTCTGTGATGGAAGACCAGGCACTGGTGGAGCTGTGTGGAAATCTGTCTGCTGTCCTTAATATCATCGCAGCCAGAGAGGAGGGGATGAAGAGCAAGCCTCTTGGTTTTTCCTTTGATGAAGCTTTACCCCACCGTTCTGCTCAAGCCCTACCTGAGGGTCAGCATAAAAAGTTTGTGTCAGTTTTTCTGTTTCTTAGACCAGTTCTTTATCCCTAATTCTAAACTGATATTAATCCTTCTTAAAGCAGTTAATTGCTTTGCAGAATAAATTCCAGCTGGGAGGATAAATTGGTCTTTTTTTTTCCCTGTTGCCGGTATAAACTGTAGTGTAAAATACCAAATAACTTAAATAAGTAAGAATCTGGAGCAAGTTTGTAGGAGGATTTTGCAGTAGTTTTAACTGTGATTCCAGTCTGACTCATATCTATTTAGGAAGTACAGAAAACGTTGCTAATGAATATGTAATACATAAGCTCATATTTCATATATTCAAAATATTCTGCGAGTGTGCAGTGTGTTTGGCTACAGAGTAGGTGGGCAGGATAGCTGAAGCTGCGTGAGGGAACGCTGATGCCACCTTAGCCTGGTGTGATGGTTCAAGCTCTAAGCAAAGGAAAAGCTGTATAACGGTCTCCATTTGCAAGGCTACAATGAGCTCTGTAAAATATAACAGACTAAAATCTATTAGTGCTATTGTGAGCGCCTGCCGGTTGCGGAGTTTGGGTGAGGAGATGTGGTTCGGGTGCGGAGACTCGCGCGTCCTCGCGGCTCGAAGGAGGCCGGAGAAGCAGCACGCTCCGCACCTCCGAGCTGCGGCTGGAAGGCGCTTTGCCGGGGTCCCCGAGGGGCTATCAGTGTAACAAGGATCTCTTGGCAGCCATCAGTGGCAATGTTGACAGACTGCTCCAAGCCATCTGCTTGAGGGGCCGGTGTTAACTCTATCAAATCCTAATATTTTAAGACCGCTGATCTCTGGACCCAGGAGGACTGGTGACAGGGAGTTCTTGCCAGGCCTGCATTAGGCTGCCTTCATCTCATCACCAAATACACTAATACCCCCTAGACAAGATGCTAAATATGTGTGAAATTAGATACACAGAATTATGAAATGGAGGAATAAAACACAGAAACTTTCCTACTTTCTGCCAGTGGTTCAGATCTCTCTTTTTAGTTGTTATGCTTGCACGAGGAAGAAAGTATACATTAATGCTGCTAATTATCGTTCACTGCAGAGGTATAGAATAGACTTTTACTTTGCTTTTAAAGAGGAAAAACTAATAGAAATATACATATAAGTGCTTTAGCAACCCTGCTGCATCTTTACTTTAGAGGTCTGTACAGAAGATGCTGGCTTTGGGGAAGTGCTCTGAGTCTTAGCAGATCTTGAGCTGGTTAACAGATTGGGCAGAATATGCTGGTAGCTTTAACATACTTAGAAATTGCTAATATTTTGCGCTGAGTTTTCAGGGCACAGAATACTACATCTACTGCATCTTAGTACCTTCCATTCACAAGTTTCTTTCAGGGAATTCTGAGCATTACCTAGACAGTGAACACACATACGGGGTTACTCACCAAGGCTAACTTTCGCCTAGTGGCACTGAAGTCCCTTGGCTTCTTGTGTCGTCAGTGGAGAGAGAGAAAGGCTGCTTCCCAACGTCTGCCCTAGACCACCTCATCTCTTTCCCTTTCCTTGCAGAGAAAGTGTGTAGGGAGATGAGGCTCTTTAGGCCCTTGTGCATACTTCCCTCCTCTTACTGCGTATGAATCATCCCTGACATTTGTAGAAGTACTCTTATCGTTATCTTTGTATTAGGAGACACATATGTAACATTAAAAAAACGTGAGGGGTCAGCTCTATCTAGCCCAGCATCATATTCCTGCTAGCATTTGGTAGCAAATAGGGAAAGAATATAAGAAACAGATATGACACATGTGACTCTTTCCATGGTGTTCCCCTTTGAGCAACCAGGGCCTCAGGCGTTGCATCCAGGCTCTTGCATTTAATCCTATGGACCTTTCTTCCGTGAATGTATTGAGTTGCTCTTCCCATCTGAAAATCAAAACCTCCATGTGGTGATTAACTATGCAGTTTAATTAGTTAATGATTGATAACATTCCTCCTTTGTTTGTTTAAAAACTGCTGCCTGATATTTTTGTTAAATACACCTCTGCTTTTTGTGTTGTGAGAAACAGTGACTAACGGTCCCCTCCTCCCTGAGATTCACGGCTGTACAGATCTCGGTGAGACGGAGATGTTCCAGACAAGCCACTTTCTATCTTCGTTCGTCCTCGTTGCCCTTCTCTGTACGTCATTCCGCATCTTGTGAGAGGGATGTTCAAGCTGTTGGTGCATGTTCTCAGGCAGCATTTGATCTCTCTATATAATACTCCATTGCGCTCAAACTGCGCAAGCTTAGGAAGAGGATTCCTTACCTGGCTCATGTCTAACGGGCTGAGACTACCTTTCCTTCAGCAGCCTCCTGTGTAAAACCTCCCTGTCTCTCTAGAGTATTGTGAAGTAACTAGGTTACTGCTGAGGTATCTCCAAAGCATCCATAGAGTGCGAGATGAATGTCTGCTGTATCTCGCCTACCAGCCAGAGAAGTTTCACTTACATTCCTTAACATCTCTTCTATTCCTACCTCCTGCTTTTCAAGCAAGTAAAACAGAGGGGTAGGAACAAGTCTGTCCTATATATTGGCAACCTGTTCTCTTTTCTGGAGAATATTGTGGATGCAGCTGTTGTACTGACTCGCACAAGATGTGGCATGCACAAGAATTTTCACAGTACGTTAGGTCATAGCGCGTACGTGTTAAATGCACTTTCAGAAGTGAAAAGGTTTTCGACTAGATTTTTGGTCATTGGCTTCATTCATCAATGGAAGTAAATCAGTTTGTAGTAATTGTGGACAACTGTGTGAGTTTTTTGTTAAAACTGGAGAAAGGTTTTAAACGCTAAAGGTCAGAACTAAATATGTAGGATGAGTTGTGCTGACATACTTTTGCATTTGTTCCTCTTTGTACAATATATAGGCTACAAACCTCCGTTATTAGGCAGAATTTAGTCCTGCACCATGTTAAAGCTGTTCACACTTTGACAGAGAATCCCTTACTGTCCTCACTTCGAACCAGTTTGGACTACCGTAATACCTAAGCAGACAGGCTGCTCTGTAGAGGTAGCTCAGAGACTTCAATGTCAAACAGTCGCAATTTGCTAATACTTTATGCCCAAATATGTGTTAGGTGAAGGAACAAAAATCAATACATAAAGCATCCCATGATCTCAAAGAATATTCAAAAATAACATTGCTGGGCATTTCAGAGCAACCATCGTAAAAGAATATTAAAATTTAGATATCAGCTGGGGAAAGCAGAAAGAAGAATATTTCCAAAGGGAGTTTGGATTTTTTTTTTTTTTTTTTGACAGAAAGCAATGTGGTGTTTTTATTTTCATCTTGGGAGAAAAAATAGGCAAAACTTAGTGAAGGATAAATATCTTGCTAACTCTTTCAGTAGGTTTGCTACAGGAATACGTATGACTAAAAGAACAATCACATGGATAGCATGTCAAGTAACTTATTACATGTGTAGATAGTTGGGATGGTACTTATTTCTGTTAGCAAATGGTATTCTAAAATTTGGCCAAGCATTCAAGATATTCTTTTCGCTGAAAAACAAGAACTGCTTTTTATTTGAGGTTACTTTAGATAATGTCTGACATACTAAAATATATTTCACAATGTTAATTGCACATATTAGAGAAGAGTAAATACTGAAATTAATCTTCCGTGACTGTCTGCTTTGACTTTATTTCTATCCTTTTAATGTTAACAAGTTTACTTGCACAGTTCCTTGAAAAAATATGAATTTTAACTCAATGCTTTCTTTTGCACTGTTGTCCTAGTTCCTGTTCTTTGCTAAACTGACAGTGCAAATATGCACTGAATTTTATTGCGTACAGATTTTGCTTTCTGAAATATCATTTTCTATTTCAGATTTCCCAATTCGCATTTGTTTTGCAATGATTGTTGTGAAAACACCTAAAATTCAGGCCTAAATTTTAGTGCCTAAAAATTAACCCTAAAATGCCTTAAACATTTATGAAGAGGAAGTATACTATCTGTTATGAACTATGTTGACTTTAGTTCTGATTCCACTGATACTTGGTTATTTGGCAAAAACATGGTTGAAAGCGGAGAACCACAATGCTTAATAGCAAGTTCCCTCTGGGTTTGTATAAAAATTGTCCCAGTGAAAATAGTCCATCTTTTAAAGTACATTAAAGTTTGAAGTATTCTAGAATTGTTGTGTGTGATACCTTTCTATGTACCTGAATTACTATTTGATACTCATTTATCTATGTATTTTTCAGTGCAAGGAGATCTGCGTTTTCTTCAGAGGATTTTTAGATAGGAGTCATTTCTTTGCATTAGTTGCACTGATGATTTTTGAGAAGCAGATTATTTATAGAGCCAACATGTTGACACACTATCAAGCGTTTAAAAAAAAAAAAAAAAAAAAAAAAAGACTAATAAGGTTAATTGTCATATGAACCCTCCTCTGTAGTCTGCAATCTGTAGGCTTTGATTGTTTCTCTGGGGGAAACTCTGCCCAGATGGCATTTTCCTCAAGGCCCTGACCCACAAGAGGCCTGTGGAGATGGAGAACAAGGTGCATCTCCACAGACTAATTAATTTACTATTATAGCACCTGTTCCAGAATAGATAGGGCTGGAAAGGAAAACAGTCCCTGGGCACAGTGGTAGGCTCACTGGTAAATGGATTTGAGCTGATTATATTAAGCTGATGCTTTGATCATCTAAAGGCGTTAAAATGGAAATATGTTTTTGCTGGCTGTTGGCCTCCATGCAAGTGCGGTTTGTGTTATTATAAGTGAGCAGTAAGGAAAAAGCTGTTTTGGACTCGAGCAAATAGCTTTTTAAAAGTGCACAAGATTTCTCCCCGCACAGGATCATTTGCGCTTGAAGCATTTCCGTAGATATTTCAGTGTCTTGTTCATATGCTACTAAGTCTTCGCTAGGAAACCCTAGAAACCCACCCATTTTTGTCACCCGTACGATGTCGATGCGTATTTTGGCCCTTGATTAAAGCATGTTTTTGGACTTTAATGAAATAAATGATATTTGTGAGAAACAGAAGTAACCACTTCAGTAAAATCTTGGCAAATCGTGCAATTAAATGCTGATCGAATGGTAACAGGCAACGACAAATCCTTGTGTAAACATTGCCGGGTAGTAAGTGGATTTACGATGTGTTAATCTGTGCTCACTTTCACTTTATTGCCATTTGGATTCCCAGAAGGATTAGCTGTAATTTTATTGGCCCTATGAAGCTGTACTGTTATTTTCCCTTTCAAATTAACTCTGTGATTTCTCTCGCTTTTCCCCCCCCCCCCCCCCCAGTTTGTTTATTTAACAACCATGGATCTATAAGCTTCAGGGTAAAATTAATTGACCCTTGCCATTGTAGGGTTAAAAGTGTGTGATTAAGGTCCTGTTAAATAACGCTTTCTTTAAAGAAGCAGCAAAATTACAGCAAGCTAAATCACAACTAAATAGCATGTATACTATTAATGAATAAGGCAAAAGCATTCTCTTCATGAAAATTTTAGAAATGTTTCCAAATGCATAAATTGCTTAAAAGCAAATTTACGTGATTATTGTATCATAAATGTATTTACGTATTTATAAAAATGATAATGTCATGAAGCAACCCAACTAAGAAGCAGTGCCTGAACAGTACTCTAGGAGATGTTTGTGTCACTTATTTACTGTTAACAACACAGCACTCAAACCCCTCGAGGGTTAATAAGGTACAGTGCAACTCTGTGCAGCATCTATAAGGCAAATTGTCTCCTAAAGCTGTTTGTGGAGCTAGCTGGCATTATTCACAACAAATAGAAGGAGAATGGAGAATGAGCAAACAACAATAAAAGTATGCTGAGCATTAAAATTTCAGCACTTTAGAGAATCAGTGGAGTGAAATAACACAAGAAAGCTATTTAATACTTTCAAGGGAGAAGGCTCTTGCACAACCATAGCGATACTGGGTTCGGAGGCAAAAAGGGTGTCCTGTATAAAAATAAGGGAACGGGATCTGATTTGGTGGGTGCAACTACTTCACAACATGTTAGACTGACTGACTTTCGAGTGACAGCACACTGATACAGGTCACAGCTAGCTTTCTAGGTGGTACTCGGTCTGTGGGTTACAGTGTTAATCCTGCACTGAACTGTTCGTAGATGGTGTGCTGCATAAAGTAAAATAAAACTCATAGCCTGCAATGGTGGTTGGCATAGGTTGTTAATTAAAACTGATGGCCAAAATTTGGGGTTAATCTTAGTACTACTTTTGTTCAGACTTTCTGAATCCAACTATGATAGTTAAATCAATGGCAGAGCTGTCTTTGAATTCAACAGGCAAAGAAGGCCTGTGTTTTGCAAGATGGTAAGAGGTGAAAAATTAGCTTAAGGGCATTTTTAAAAAAAGTGTTAAGGCGTGATTAATAATTTTTTTTCTAAAAGCGAACAACCCTCAAATGAACTCCATCTTGAATCATACAGTCTGTTCCAGAGGGTAGTCTCCTCTTAAATTTGGCAGCTGAGTTTATCTGAAAGATCTTCAAGCACCTTTGTGTGGATATTTAATGTGAAGGTAGATAGCAAGCCCATTTTTTTAGCTGGATAAATTCTGAAAGAAAAATGCTAAAACCTTCCCATAAGGTCTGTGGTTAGCTGGCTAAGAGAGCAGATGATGAAACCTGGACTCTAAATTTGGTGCTCTAAGGTTACGCGGGACTGTGGTGTGAGTGGGAATCAAGGGTAAATTCTGGGAAACTGATCAAGCTTGAGTCAGTTCATGGGGTTCAAAAAAGTCAGAGTGTAGAAAAATGAAGGGTTTCAACATTCATTTAGGGTGACTGATAATATTTCTCATATGGTTTTTGTTTTGTCATACTTAAATTGCAACTTTGAGCAAGCTGCAAGAGAATAATTAGAATAAGCAACTTAAAAGAGTTAAAATGCCTAGTTACTGTGCATAGGGGGAATCTATTAGTCTGCAAACTGATCTCTTGGTTAAAAGTGCTCCTAGGGATCGCTGGAATGGCTGAAGCTTTCACAACTTTGACAACAAAATTGCTTCCCATACCTGTAGATCTGGTTCAGTCTCTAGTGCACGTATGCAGATGCACGTTTGCCAAAGCATTTTGAATGTGTGTCACTTAACCTAAAACTTACTCCTTTTCTACTCCAAGTTTCCTTGTTCCCTTCTTTTTTCCTTGCCTTCTTCCTTAAGTTTCAAATCTTCTTCCCAACAGGATTGTTTCCCCTTTTTGAGGAGATGCAGTGTCTGTCTTTCTCCATCTGTTTCCTTGGATATATACCAAGATAAAGAAGGTTGACCCATACTTTACTTTGTTTGCTGTATATGGTTTCCCCCTTCTGTTTCAGATTTTGGCATGTTGATTGTGCTGGCTGCTGCCATGGTTGTTCTCTTTGCTGATCAGCAGCATCTTCTGAGCAGATCCTCAATGGGTGGAAGAGAAGGAAAGTCCCTGTCAAAGTGTGGAACATCTGTGCCATGCTTTTGGGCTCCTAAAAATAGGAGGAGATTGAGTAGCTTTTTAAAAACCCAGAAGTAGGCTCTTGAGATCATTAATCTTCGGAAGAAATAGGGAGATTTATCAGATGCATGAAGCTTGGAACAAGCCAGTTGAGAGACTGCCAAAACATTAAACCGCAGAAAACTAGAAATAGGCACAAACTTTAGACTAGAGGATTTCCTCTGTTACGATGAAAAATATTTACAGAAAACTTGTTTCTCTTTTCACAAAGAGAAGGCATTTTTTCATCTGACAACTGCATAGCTAAGAGTATACCTAGAAAAAACAGCTTGAGAAAGAGAAAACAAACAGAATGAGGAGAATGCCTGCAAGACTTGGCAAATGAAGAGAACATCTGGTGAAGGTTATGTATCTATTTGGAGGCTGGGTTTTTCAAAGCTGCTTACTACTACCTTAACTGCTACTGTTGTGAAATCAGCAGGCATTAGGCTGTTAATGGTCTTTTCTTAAAATGCTGCTTGCACTGCTTGATTAAAAAAGAGCCCGATAGGTGACGAACAGCACGGGAGTTGTTAGGTGGAGGTCCAGTGGATTGTTTCAGAAGTGCTGCAGCCTGATGCTAGATAAATTTACAGAAAACTTTCAGTGATATTTGTAGTCTTTTGTGCCCTTATCTACAGAGCAAGACAATACTTGCAAAACTGTCTAATGACATGCATAAGCTCAAACAGCCTTTTTATTTCATGTGCTATGAAGCATTTTTAGTACAGAGGAAGCAATTTTTCCTGGAAATGATGAACTCGGAAGCTGAGCATGCAAAAAAAAATAGTAGTTTGTCAAAGAAACCTGGCTAGTGTTTGTTTTCAGTTACGTATGCCCTGAACAAGAATAATAGAGGAACAGCTTTTCTAGCCACTGCAGCTCTCCAGTGGGTTACAAGACCCGGTGTCTGTTTGTCTATTAATTTTAAATGGGTGACTCTCAATCACCTCAATCCCAAGCTGAGATATGAATATTTTAAAGTTCAAATTGATTGGTCTAATGCTTGCTTATTTTGCAAATCAAAAGCTGTTTGCGGAATAGTATTAGGCCAAGCTCTTGCTCTAGTATATCTTATCACAATATTTGAAAGTACAGCAGTCTTTGCAAATTGGTGCTCTGGAGGTTGTTTGCAGTTTTCTATTAACATGAACGTACTGATTAGCAGACTTTATTAAAAATGGGTCCATATTCAACCGGTGTTCCGTGACACAAGCATTTTAAAACACAGCACGCTGCCTATTTTTATTTTCTGATTTATGTACCAGGCGCATAGTTTTATAACCATGTACTGCCATTAGTCTGGCTTAATATTTAGTAGATGATTGCTTTCAGGCAGTTACTTTCTGCTGGTTAAAAACACTGCTGAAACTTTAAAAAAAAAAAAAAAAAAAAAAAAAAAAGTAATTTTTTTATAATGAACTTGATGCTATACAAGTGCCAGCCTATTTGATGACTAGGATTGGTGGACTGACTTAGACAGAAGTGGACACTGGACAGGGAAAGTGTGGGTTGTTATTCCTGCAGCCTTGTTAATGCAGTGACTAAACCTAGCTATTCCCTGGTCATTGGTGCAGTTCACATTGCTGGCTGTCGGTGTAGCTTGCTGCCATGTGAATTCACTGACTTAGCTGCTAAGAGCTTTGGTCGGTGGTATGAAAAGTGAAAAAGCCATGGGAAAGCCACTTAAAGGTATTTATATAAATACTTAAAATGGAAGAAGAAAGCTGGATAAACGGAGATGTAGCTCGTGTCTGGTGGTACCATGAAGGCAGAGGAGCAGGGTAGGGCTGTCCCTTGTAGGAGAGTTGATGGAAGGAAGTAATTGGAATGGGTTTTTGAGTGTGCAGGAGAGAAGGAGGGTATGGAGGAAGAGAGAATTCACATTTAACTAGGATTTGAATTTTGGCCTTCAGGGCCTGCCCCTTTCCGTTCTTGGCGATGCTTGACTGACACAACCCTCTAAGCAATGCTCTTCCTGTTCTCCAAGTTTGATACTGTTTCCCATTCTGTAAGTCTTCATTTCTATATTAATCAGAAATACTACAGAATACGTGTTTGCTTGAGTGCAATGAAAAGATCTGTTAGTCAAATTTCCTGCCGCAAAAAGCGGACAAAAGCCAAGTATGGTTCCTCACTGTCAGAAGAAATTACCATTGATTTGAGGGGGCAGTTTTACCATTTAGCACTTTCGAAAGCAAATTGGCAGGCAAGCAAAGCTGTCCTCAGCAGCAGATGAAGATGGAAGAAGTTTCGTGCTCCTGTTCAGAACGATGGCGTAGGGATCGCTGCATCTGCTGTAGGGAGAAGGTGGACATGGAAGAACTACCTCGGAAATGCCACCGCTCAGACGTTTGGTTGTAAAGCAGGAATATGTTGATGGCATCATTCTGGTTCTGTTTGGTGAGAGTTGTCGAAAGCATATTTCGTTCTCTGAAATAGCGGGAGCCAAAACAGTTGTGCTTTGCACAGTTCTGTTAATGTGGTGAGCATCAAACGAAAAGAAATACTCGGAGAAGTAAGAGCTCTGGGAATTATATTAATCTCCTGAACGCTGGAACTGTAGAGGCTTAGGAAGCTTAAATCAAGGGCATCCAAATTTTGCCCAACTGAGTCCGCGTTGGCATCTCGTCTGTAACTTGAGGGTTGAATCTAAATGATTGCTGCCGACCTCCTCTTTAACAGGGAGCTGCAGCTAATGGAGATAAGCTCAAAACTAGAAAGGGTAAAACATTCCTGGTACCTGTACCATGGTTTGTTTTTCATGTTAAAATGACTGTGTATACAGTAGGAAGCATCGTTCTTCATCCTTATTTCTCCCCTTGATAATTTTCATGTCTAGTGACTTCAGGCTCGACAAGCCTGGAACCGAAGACTCAGGCTGGGTTTCTGTCTAAACAACAGCAGTAATAGTCTCTGCATGCTAAACTGAGGTGATTTATTATAACTTGTGCCTATTAGTTCATTTATAGAACCCACTTTGACCTATGAAGAGGGTTTTTTTAGTGACCAATTGTGACAATACATGAAGTATCATTACAAGTAACCAAAACCAAATTAAGATGGAAACCTGCTTTAATTTTCAACACTGTCCTTTAGCAGGTTCCTTTTTGCCTTCTGAGGTCACTTTTTGGCATAAATATTGCAATAAACTAGTGGATATATTGAAATTACTCCAAGATTTCTGCATTGAACCTGAGAGTTCATAAAGAGACATTGTTCAGATCGCAGTTGTATAGACCTCAGTGGGTGAACGGGAAATGGCAGGAAGCGTCTCATGGAAAAAGCCAGGAAGAAAAGGGTACTTCTGTTTAAACAATGTCCAAATTGTCCCACATTCAAGTAAGAACAGTTAGAGTAATCGTTTCAGACAGTATGACAGGAGGAAGAGAGGTTTTTTCCCCATCTCTCGTATCATCTCTGTGATAACCTTAATTTAAAATTAAAAAATATGTCTTTGAAACTACAAGTTGGAACTCATGGTGACTTTTTGATGCTTATGTATTTCATTCTTAATACATATGTATAGTGCATCTCAGACTGCTCCTCTTACTACATTAGTAAATAACTTTGATCTACTTAGAACAGTAATTTGGATTCTTCAGGGCTCCAAGAGCTATTTTATTACGAGTAATTAGGAAGCATGCTCTGATCAGACAGACACTTGGGTGCTTGCAGGATGCATGTGTATATGGGAATTTAATCAACGCGTCTCTCTGCCTCTTGCATGTGTGTGAGGTATTAATGACTGTTTTCAGCGATAAAACACTTTTGCTGTAACTTCTACATTAAATAAAAAGGTACATGTAGACTGAATATTACATTGATGTTTAGATACTAAATAGATGGGGTAAGAGAGAGAAATGCATTGAAGTAATCCTACAGACAATAACTTCTTATTTCTGCAATTTTTCCTCTTCCCTTTTTTAGGGGAGAATAAAAGGAGGTGCACATTAAATAGCCATTTAAGATAAAGAGACAATTTGGATGGATGGGTGGGGAAACATTTATTTCATTTCGAATAGAAGAAAGTTGCTTTATGTGCAGGTGGATTGCTGAAGGTTTCCCTCTTCTGAAGCCCATCTGGGAAGTTAGTTTAGCTCTATTGATGTTTAAGTCTCCTTCTTTCATCACAACCACATGCCAAGACAATAAGTAATTGAACTGCATGTTTTGCCTTTTTAAAAAGGTGTAATCTCCTTCTGAAGTATAGAGAGATGTTTAGCAGGATTTTTCTAATTTATCTGTCATCACACCATGCAGGCGAGGTTCCAAGCCTAGGCTGCAGCATCTCTTTATCATCTCCTTTTGATGAACACCTGTTTCGAGTGTACAAATGTGTATCTGCTGAGATGCAAAATTAAAATAATTTTAACAGTCTAAGAATAATTAGGAATCCTTTTTTAAAGGTCCACCTGTTCAAACTACTGTTTTGTTTATTTCTACGTTATATATAATATAGATACACATGTTTAGCAATTACGGTTGCATATACATCATTTTTCTTAATATTTTAACCTAAAAATGAAATGATTTATAACTTAAAAAATCAGAACTCTGAAAATGCAAAAAAAAAAAAAAAAGTGTATTCAGACATAGGTTATGATTTGTGTACTGTCTCTGTAACATAGCAACTAAAAGAATACATACTGTCTTTTAAACATGCAAAAATAGATAGTGTGTAACTTTATTCACTCTAGTTTTCTTTTTTTGGGGGGGATATATCTATTTCCTAACAGTCACAGGAAAAAGTAAATATTACACCTGCTTGAAATTATTTGTTAAACGTAATAGTGCATGGTCCTCTTTAAAATACAGAAACAATAATCATAATGTTTAATATACTGTATTTTAAACATGGATTCTTCATTCCTTTTTTATAGCTGAAAGTGTGGGGGATATATTTTTAATTATAAATTTATAATATATTGAATCAGAAATTACAATTTGCTCCTCATAACATAATATACTATCGATTTAGAAAACAACTGAACGTGTTTTAATAATTGAAGTTTCGAATAATAAAATATGGGTATATACAAATACAAAAATACATCCCCTAGTTCATATGTTAAGTCACTCATATCTCTTCATTGGTAAGAGACATTTTGGGGGCTGGTTTTATCTTAAAGGCTGTTCTTACTAATTCATCCACATCAAAATGGGGACACATTTTTACAATTACAGTGTAATTCTTGAAGTCTCTTACTGGTTTAATTTCAAAGTGAGACCTGAAGTATATCTATTGAAAATTTTACATTCATCTAATTTAGTTTATACCTCTTTTAAAATATATTAAGTAAACAAAATAGGACAAATTTAAGGAAGAGGAGAATCTCACAAAAATGTATGTAGTTTTAATCTCGCTAATACTGTTTTTTATTCAGTAAGGATATTAGGGGGTAACATTCCCAGTTTGTGGATTAATGGACTAGTTGTTAGTTCTTAAATTAATCTCCTTTGCTTTCATTTTTTTAGTCAAATTATCTAACTCATTTGAGGAGATTTCCTACTAATTTCTATTCCTGTCTCAGATACTGTTACTGCTATTGATCTCATGTAACCTTTCATAGAAGGTTATTCCATTGTTTTGTGGAACAATGGCATAAAACTCACTATTAAGTATAATGAACACTATAAATGGTAGTTAAGAATTTAGGTTTTGCAGCAGTTTCCATTTTAACACCTTGCTTCTGTCCTCTCTAAGCTTGCTAAGCATGAACCTTTGGAGCAATTTTGCCTGACTGGTTTCTGCTCACAGCCTATGGTGTCTGATGGTTTGTTTGAATGTTGAAATACACAAAATACATTTTTATTCTTCACAGTATAGAGGGAAACATAACCTTAAGGGTTGTTTTTGACTGGAGTATAAGGAAAAGGCTGAAGCATGGGCACAGTCCTCTGTAAAATGAACACCTTTGCTTAACTTGGGAAAATGAATAATGGAAAAAATTAAAAGATTGGAAATTTGTTTTGAAGTGTTGTCATTTTCCACATACGGAGATTTTTTAGAAGAGTTTTATGAAGCGCTGTGTTTGAAAAATAAACGAATTTCTCCTCAAGTGGAACTCGCAACACTTCCTTGTCTTGAGACATTCGTCCCAGTCTATGGGTCCTTTGCTTTTATAGAAAACAGCAACAAAAAATTTTTTTAAAAGTTATCTATGTCAAATGAATGAACCATGCATGAATTCACTGTTTTTCTCTTTCATATTTTGCATATCCATCGCTCATATTACCATAGCAAGTGAATAGGTACCTGACCAGAAGGAACATGCAACATTGGCAAAGGCCAATACTGAGAGACTTTATCCTGTCTAGGAAGGAACTACGAATGTCACTGGAGTAGAGAAAGCCTTCTGTCCCTTGGGCTTTCTCTCCGTCTTTCTGTCGTGGGGCTATGGTATTGAAAGAAGTATAGTTAGAAGTAGCCTTGGAAGAACAACCACCCAACTGATTGTTTTACGTTTTCAGAAATGCACGTTCAGTGGCACTTAAATGTTTTAGCAGATTCATCTCTTTGACTGACATATTTGCTCATTAAAAATAATCAAAATTGAAATGCATTAAGAGATTAAATTCTTTTTGTTTTTTTTCACTTTGAAATTTTTTCACTAACTTACCTTTAAATTTGTTTGCATACATTCTAAGAATCTCAAAATCAAAGCAGAATATACGATTTATGATCAAACAATAACATTTTATTTTCATGTAAAGGTGAAAATAATAGGGACAAAAAAAAGCTTCCATAAATCTGGAAAATAAGTTATTTGTCCAGCTCAATGGAAGTAGAGTACATGAAAATCACTACATTAATGGAAAAACAATTATTTGGATGTAATTATAACATGTTCTGCCAAAACTGGCAAAAAAAGGGAGGGCCAAGTGTTTTTTAATGTGTGTATTCCTTAGTCTGTGCTGTTCTACATGTTTTAGTCTTCATTTAAAAATGAATTTCTATTTTTCCCGTTGTAGTGATACAGCTGTCACAGTGCAGGCAGACACTGTCACGCTGAATTTAGTCTTGCGGAAAGGTGTCTCTAGACAAACAATAACAGCAGCAGAAGTGGGACTTCCATGTTCCTACATCACGTTCTCTACAATGAACACTTCAGTCTAGTTGCAACCATTTACAGTCAAACCTAATTAAACACAGGCACATTTTTCTTTCTACTAAAAGCAAACAACCCATGTATAATGACTATATTGTTAATTTTAATAAAAAGCTATAAACTGTGAAGCATGAGGTTCCAACAGCAGTGATGTTGCATGCATGTAGAGTTTTGGATTTACTATATAGTTTAACAGTTTAGCTAGTTAGAAAATGGAAAATCAATGTTTTGAAGATTTTCAGAGTTGTATATTGGCTTCCATCCTACAGGGTCTTTATTGATGGGGTTGGGTTTTTTGCATTTTTCCCAGTTGTTTCCATTATGAGTGCTGAAATATGACAGTACAGTTTTTATACCTTTCTCCTGCCTTCTTTCTGTTTTTACACTTAACGTAGTAAGATGAGTGATGCTTGCTTTCCTAAGGAAGTTTGGTTTGTGTTTTTTCCTTTCTGGACTAATGAAGGAAAGTTTCAGAAAATGTGGTAGAAGTATATAGTTTCAAAGAAGCGTTTTTCTGCCAAATGAAACAAAAACATTGAACAGGTTTGTGGGGTTTTTTTGTTTTTTTGTTTTGTTTTGTTTTTTTTTTTTAAAGGCTATATAACATAAGATTCAGACATGAAGCCAATTCAGTCAGTTTTATTGAGGGCAACTTCATTTGGTGCTTACTGATTATAGCCATATATTCTCTACTTGTGTAAAGCTACATGAAATGGATATATGCATGAAGACACTTCTTCCATTGAATCTGTGTGATGCAGTCTCTTACTCTTCCTGGAGATCAAGCTCGCAAGTGAAGTTAAAATACCAAGTGAACACTGGCACGGCTGGGGAGTCTCCTGGTTGTTCTAAGGGTCTTTTTCCATAATGTCCTGTACTATCTTCTCCAGATAGTTTTGATCATTTAAGTAAGATCATTTATATCTTTGCACGCACTGTATTACTTAGTCTAGGATGTATTTGCTACATTGTGTTTCTTCTTGACTTTTTTTTTCCTTTTTCTGCATTACCCGAAACCAGCTTATATATTTTGTTGCACAGAGACACTCTAATTCTGGGTTGTTTTTAGATGGAGCAGTATCTCTCTTTGCTATGGTCATGTGTCAGAAATTCCTCACAACGGTCTTCTCATTACAGGTTTGTTCCCCTTGTCATTATCCAGGGGCTTGTGTAATTTTAAATGAGCAGCTATGAAACTAGTTGAAATAAAGGGATTTTTACATCTAACCTAAACATTTACTTTCTTAATTATAGGCCGTTACAAGTTTGGAACCTGAAATAACTAGTGAAAATAGTCTGGTATTTATTCATTATACATATTTTGTTCAACACGACACTATCTCCTTTACTTCTTTCATATGGGCTGTGGAAATTCAGTTCTTTTATCCCTTCTATGTGCATCGTATTTTCTAAGCCTTTCAATAGCATCACTGCCCTTTTTGTTTGTTTCTAATTCAGAGAGTGAGTCTATTGTGCTAACCCCCAATCACACGCGTTATTCCAGGTGTAGGATTTAGCGATTCCTGTAAACAATGAAATAACTGCCTATATTTTTCTTTGGTCCCTTCTCTAATCTTTCTACTGTAATTGTCATGTCATCAGACATGCCTATAAAATACTCGCTGATTTACCAGAGCAATTAAGTTAATGTTCACTTTGTAATCCATGTGAAAATGCAAGGCCTGGCTTCAGTAACCAATTCTGTTAGGCCACGGTTGCTGTAAATACAAGTCAAGTTCTTGTGATAGTTTTAATTCAGAAGTGTAAGGATTATCAGAAAGCTTATGATGAGTGCTAAAAGCTAAAACTTCATTATCAGAAACCTGCAACTTGTTTGAAGAATTGTTAGTATTTTTATTAGAATTATTAGTATTTTTATTGCATCAATGCCTCAACCTCTAGCTGTTGGTCCAGACCCCTTTGTATAACATAAAGTACAAATAGAGAACAAAAAGGTAGACCCTGACCCGAAGAACTTATAGTCAAAGTAGAATCATGAACAGGAGGAGAATAAGGGTGTCAGAAGTCTTTCATTAGAATGATTGAGGAAAAACGATGCATTTGGGGAGGTGTCAAAGGGGAGGCATTAAGAGATATTAGAGATACCAGTTGGAGTTAGAAGAATGGTTTATAGTACGGAGAAAAAGGCAACCTTGAACTTATTTCTGAGAAAAGCTTTTATAGCAAACCTTTTGAGTACTACGAAATTCAGTGGACAGTAAGTCTAAGCAGTTGAACTAAGGACATCAGGTCTTTCAAAAGAGTCATCTGCTCATTATTCTTGGCTGAGGGGTCTTGAGACAAGATTTCAGAGTAGAGGAAGATTTTTATTTTGTCATTGCCATACCAAAATATGAATGTATACAAGATCCTCATGCTTTCAGTTAAATTGAATATTCTGTTTAGAATGGTATATAAGCTACAGATATCCTGTGGGGATGCTGATGAATCCTGAGTTAGTTTTCCTACAGGTTTTGTGTTGATTCTTCAGGGATGTTTATAATGTTTCATTTATAACCTTGTGGCGTTCAGTGTTTCAGTGCTTTTGATGATAACTGTGTAGAGATTCATGGAAAAGGGCAGATAGTGCGACTTGATGATTGGAAGAGCCTAATTGCATTTCTGAGTTATAAAATCCCCAGTCACCAAGAAAACGCACATAAGAATTAAAAGGAAATCTATCTGTTGTTCATAAGTCTTTGGGACAGGCAGTAATTGTCAATAGCTTAATCATAGAATACTATGGCTTAATGTGTCCGTGTTGTGAAAGGTTGGAGATGCCTCCAGTAGCGTCTCCTGAGCGTTCGTGTGGGGTTCCTGATTCTTTCCGTTTCCTTTGGTTGGCTCCCAGCCTTCCCTGCAATTCCAAACAACCATGGAGAATCTCACACTTCACCCAGACCTTTGATGCTACTGCTTTCATACAGTAAGAAGGGCTGGAAGAGGAAATAATTGAAAAAGAAAAGGGAAAAAAAAAAAGCCCTCATGAAATATAGTAGTGGCAGCCAGAACCAAAGTCAACAGAATGATTTGCCTGAGCACTTTTTGTAGGTCCTATTGCTGCTAGATGCCTTTGTAAAGTTGGCATTTGTTTTAACTGATGCTGCTTTGAAGGTTCATTTCTATACCTGTATCTAACAGATAACAAAGGAATAGAATAAAAATTGGGTTGTAACTTTTCGTTCAAAGTGTGTTATTAACCCTTTTGTTGCTCAGTAGAGCTTTGGCTGTCTTCCCCATGTTCCCTTTCCTCTTGGGATTGAAAGAGGAGGTTGTGATTGGTTTCCTCTGTTTGCACTCATGCAACCTTGTTTCATGGGTCACAGATTTGTTAATCTGGGTCTGGCAGGTCAAAAGAAACAGTGGGTATTTGGCCTGGGACTGAAGTAGGCTATCTGATTTAAACTGAAGAAAGGATGAAGTACTCTGGTAAACTGTATGTCTGCATGTTTTTTTTAAGAAGCCACGTAAAAAAAGTGGTAGAATTAGAGGTGGCTATTGTAGATCATTAATGATACATAACAGTGGCTGGCTGATTTTCCTTCTCTCTCTCTCTCTCTCTCTCTCTCTTTCTCTCTTATTTTTTTTCCCTCCCCTCTCAATAGAAAACTGGAATCTCAGTAAAACTAACTATTTTTCACAAAATGTAAAATTTCTTCTTTTTAGAAAAATTGTCGGAAAGCTGAAAGTGATTTTTTTTTCTCCAGTTTTTAATTTAAAAACTGACTTTTTCCCTGTAAGCATGAAGAAAAGACTTCATCCAGGACTGCTTACAGTCACATGTTGTTTAATAGTGAACAAGACAAGGGTTGCAGAGCAAGACAGTAGCTCCTGCTGTGAAAGAAAATTAGGGAGAAACCCATGCTGGACGCATAATCAGTTATTCAGTGAGGTGAAAGGCCAGGAGAAGGCCTCCAGCAGAGAGGCCACTAGTAGCCTTGAGGTGCAAGGGAGCCTAAAAAGAAGTCCCCTTTGCATAGAGGAAGGTTGTACAGCTTGTGGTAATCTGTCAGATGTCCATCACAGATGAAGATATGCTACAGAAGGGGGGCATTTGTAAAAGAAAGGAGGAAATCAAGATGCAGATCCATACCTTGCATGTTATCTCCTTTCTGCAGTGCATGGTAGAGGGGGTATTCACAGTGCTTGGGAGCTCCAAATGGTCACCAAGGGCTGGAGTCTTGGGTTTTGCAAGTCAGGAGGAATGAGGCTAGGCTCGGCCAGCCTAGAGGGCCACAAATGAACGATGAGAGCGCGCGCAGGTCCATCCTTTCTCTGTGACAGTAGTGTGACAGGCAGATTGTTACGACACTGAATCCACGTATGTCGTGTTCCCCTATCCAGATAAAACCATCCATTATTCAGGCAATGATCCTGGAAGATTTGTTTGACTTAAGACTGAGTACTAACTGAATAAAATTTGGGGAGCTGGGTCTGCAGGCAGAAAAATACAATAAAGCAGGGAATTGACTTGCTTGGTTTGATCTTATTTCTGATACTGTCACTGCAATATGTATTAGGTCTTAGCAGAATCAAGCAGCATTTTAGAACTGAGGCTATACAAGAAATTTCCTACTGTATAAGCTTGCTTGACTGAACAAGCGAAGATTATTCAGTATGTGGGTTCCAATCTGTTATATACTGACAGGTATCTTTTTTACCGGAACAGGCTAAATGTTTTCTACCAGTCAGAAGTATGAAAACTACCCAGATTTCTGGTAAATACTGTCAGAAAATAATTACACATCACATTGTGTGGTGGAGTACTTAAACACTTCTGTTGACTGGGATCATATCTGATGATTTGAAAGATTAAATTTGAGTTTTAAAACTTTCTAGAATGATGCAGATCCAAACACTCCTGCTTTGAGATTACAGCATGGCATGTGAACTGTATACTCATTTCCAGTTTTTCCAAGTACCCAGTAGAACTGTGTATTCCTTATCCTGTGACACCTTCAGACTGTTGAGTGATGATTTGAACCCAGATGAGACGAACCACTTACACCTATCGCGTGAAGTCCAGGACATTCTTTCTGATCCCTATTACGTTAACGGAGCTGGTGAAATTAAAAAACAAAAATCACTAAGTATCTCCAACATTGAAATACAGATCTGGGCCTACTTAAATGGTCATTGGGATTCCTGCTGGCTTTTTGAGTGTGCCTAATTTGCACATACTGTGGTGGTTAGCTCTAAATGAGCCCAGAGGCATCTGGGCACCACAGAACTACCCTACCCCATGTAATATACCTTTGGGTGCTACTACTTAAGTAATATTTTGCAGTGTGGGTTGCCTGAACTCATCTTGAAGTGTGAACTGAAAGTATGTCAGAAGGAACCGAAGACTCAGTAGGATGTGGCAGATTTTGTTCCTAGTATTGTGGGAAACGGTTTCAGTTTAAACAAAACAAAACAAATCCTCTAAAGCTAGAGAAATAATCATTAACTCTTTTGTGATACAGGATTTATTTGGTTCAGAAGATATCATCTTCTATTATCCCTGCCTTAGGGTTTTGAGAGGGCAGAAATACACATGGTACTTGCTCTGCCACCTTAAACTTTGACTGAGGGAGGCAAGGGAAATGCTTAGAGCAGAGTCATGGGAGGGCGAGGTTTTAAATAAAAATTGCATTGCAGCACAATGGGACTCTTCAGGAGTATGTATCCTGTATAATACAATCCCTGTCCCTGAAATCTTCAAGGTGACCTCCCACTTGTGCTGAAAAAAAATCTTTGGGAGGGACCACCCGGCTAGGAACTGGAGCTGTAAGTGTTGCCTTGTAGGTCTAGTAGAGTTCAGGAATGTCCCTGTTTAGACTGCTTTGTGTTTTTTGTTTTAATTGTTCTCTGAGCTCTGAATGAAAAAATGAACAATAATAGAGCTGTGTGAGATTGAAATATATGAATCCATAATAATTTCCCTCGGCTTTCAGGAAAGCTAAAGAGTAAATATCAAACCACTCAGAATTAGTGATCTCTAAATCTTCTGTCTCTTCTGACCCTTTTTAATTCTGGTCTTACATCGTAGGTGCCACATTGCTACAAAGCAGCGTTTAAAGTGATCTGAGAGCTATTGTGATGTTTTTGGGTCATCAGCCAGTAAGAGCTACTTTTAGGCCAGCAATTGTTCATTCCCTCTGTCTGTATCCTAATTTTCTTTCATTTTTGCACATAATTTGGTGTCTTTTGTACAGTAGGTTTGCTCAAGGTTTACAGCTATAGGTTATCTTCTTATTTGCTCTCATTATTTCAAACTTAAATAAAAATAAAGAACAGGTTGCTAAACAAAAATAAACAGATTCTGTTGTGCAAGTAACTTAGGGAAGCTAGTTTCACTGATTTAGATTATACTATAAACTGTAATATTTTAATCTCATTAATGACAAGCCTTCCATAATGCTCTATGATAATTTTTGCATGGATAAGGTTTAAAAAAAGGAAGGCAATCCACGTAAGAGTAAAAATTTGCTGCAGCCACATTTATGACAGACTTCTTGTTATACTTTAGGGCGTTTTCAGAGCAAACAAGCTAAAAGCAAAGGTGCCTGTTGAAGTCTGAGCTCTCTTCCTGAAAAAGCGCTAGCATTGGCATCTCCTCAATTTAAATCCTATGCATCCTGCTTGTATTTTCTGCATTTAAAGAAAGTCAGATTCTCTTCCCCGCTGCCTTCAATACAGTCAGCATCTCTTTAATTTTTTCCAATAATATTGCGTACTTCAGTACTCATTTTAAAGATAGATGGATTTTTTTTCTCATAAAGAACATTGTGGGGTAAAAAAACCCGCTGGATGTGATTTCAAAAAATGTCAAAATATGTCAAACGCAGAAACCACTCAAGGGTTTCATTAACTGAAGCTTTGGTGATAAGTGTCATCTTGTCAAAGACCCACCCATCTCTCCCAATACATTACCAAATGTACTAATTTCCTTGCTGAGCTTGATGTTTATTGTATAGCTGAAATTGAAAATGGTCGGTAATGGAGTGAGCTTCAATCCAAGACCAATTCTGAATCTAAATTACTTGCTTCTTTCAATAGCATTGACAGAGGAGAGCTTTGTGCACCTTGTACCTAATCAACCCTTACTGTGACCCTAAATTCAGCAGTCTTCAGAGATTAATAATAAAATCCTCAGTTCAAACAAGTATTTGCCCTGAACAAGTTGCCCATTTCTTATGCTGAAAATGAAAGAATGTGACATTTTTTTAAAGCTCTGCATGTTGTGGACCCTCACTAATTTTTGATCTTTGACCTATGGAAGCAGGTTTATGACTAGAAATCCCATGTAGAACAGAGATACGTTTTCCAAAAGAAAGCATTTTTTTTGAAGGGGTGAGATTAATTTTATTCTGTTTTAAAATAGATGTTAAATGATCAGTGCTGGAGATTATTTTTGTCCAAGCCCAAATATACTCCGGTAGAAGCACAAATAATTAAGGATAATGCATTGAGAGTAACGGATAGATAATTTCCTTTTTTCCCCCCTTCCCTTTATAGATTATAAAAACTTTTTAAGCTAGTGATGTGCCCGATTCCCAAAGTTATCGCCATGATACAAATGTTCGAGAGCCTTTATACCTTGGGCTTTGCTTTATCTGTCTCGCAGATGGTTCAGGTCATTTTACAGAGAACTTGGTTGCAAAGTTTGGATCTGAATCCAAATATTTGGGGACAAAGGTGGAAGCTTGGCTCTACTGAAATCCAAGGGACTAAGCTCTAACTAGAGGAGGAAAATGTTGATCCAAGCTCATGGGGCAGAATGAAATTTCTTTTTGTGTAACAACACTCAGTTTCAGAGCGGGAAACCATCACATGGCTTTAGTAGTTGCACAATTTAGGCTGCGGGCAACTTAGAAAGCAAAGTTTTCTGGCTGATTTAGGTGAAATCCAAGGAGGAGTCTTCATGGAAAGGTGTGACAAAAGGGGGATGTGAATGATGCTGCAGGACAGCTAAGCACACTGGTTTCATTCAGCAGAGGGCAGTAGTGAGGTATGTGAACCAGGTCATTAGCATTTGTCTACTAATTAGGGGAAAATAAGTGAAATTTGAGAGATTTAACTGTTCCTTCTATAAATACTTGATTGCATCAGATGGTGGATTTGTCAGTAGAAGTGTGTAGAGGGACATCACTCAGGTTGAATTTTTTTTCATTTTTCCCTGTATATTTTTCCATTCTGTGTTTTGTTTGTGGCCCTTGGCTGTGAAGTCCATCCTGCAGCCAGCCGGCTGCTTCCCATCTCTCTTGGGCTGGTTGGTTGGGGTGCAGCAGGTTAGTTGCAGTGTGCTCCCCGTTGCTCTGGAGATCGGAGAGAGCTGGTTTCAATGTGATCACACGTCATGGACCCAGTGTGCCCCATGGCCATATTAAATGGATTTTTGCTGCAAAAGCAAAGTAGTAATAAATAGTAGTTGGAGCTAGTTAGCGTGTTGGGGTACATTAATGTTCTTTCACATTGGAAACACTAATGGGGGATTCTGTAATCATTCTGGATAGCAACAGTAAGTATACGCAGAGCTTCCCCTGCCTACTCAATCATCCTCCTAGTGACCTTTTTGCTGTGAGGCTTATGAAGAGCTTGACAAAAATCACAGGTTTCTGTTTCCGAGCGTTTGCAGCAGGAGGTATTGAGTAGAACATTTGGTTACTCTGGACTGAAGATACCACAGACCTGTTGTCTAGAGACTTAACTGCAGTGATTACATTACTGATCTGGTTCCCCACATACACATGCAGTTGGAATTTTTATTCACAGTTTTGGGACCTGGTCTTTTTATATATATGTTGATATAAACTAGATTTAAATCAATGCATCCAGGTTATAGCACTGTTAGGCCTAGTGTAAGCAAAGGGAGGTTCAGTACCACTAAACTTGGCGTCCTTGTGCCAAACAGCGCAGCATGTGGAGCCTGTTTCTCCACAACGGGTCACATATGTGCAGAGTGGCTGCAGAATCAGAATCGCTACTTGGCAACACTTAAGACAGTATCCTTCTCCCACTTTGCCAAGATTTAAATAAGTAAACATATACTGATGGAAGAATAGGTAAAATGTATTATATGATGAGAATTTCAGATTATGAAGAAATCTTTTCAGACCTTCTTGTGTATTTGTTTCAATAAAGAGAAGAGAGTGTCTTTCTGCATGTAATTGTGAGCATAGAAAAAAAATACATGCCTATCATCTGTAAAATGGGAAATTGTTTTCTAGGTAGCATTAACAATTCTGTAATGTTTATAAAAGTTTCATGTTTTTTATGACAGTAAAAGGTGGCTCTACAATTGCAAACAGTTGTGTTTGCTAGTAGTCAAGTATGGAAGCCCTGTTCCTTGTACTGCCCTTCACTGCATTTCAGAATGTTAGTCCCAGTATTATGCTGTAATTCACTGAAATAATGTATGATAAGAACAAACAGAGTGGTTGTACTGGAGGTAATAAATGGCATGGTCTCATGTTCCAGTATCTTTCTTATTACTACTCCTGTACTGGAACAGTAATAATCTGGAGGCATTTCTGATAAAGCACCAACATTCACATTGTTTCTGCTCAGGATTATGAACGTAACCAATGCGGTTATTGGTTTGGGGATCACTGTATGGCGCTAGACTGTACTTGCCTTGGGTGTTACTGATTGAAATGGGGGGGGGTGTAATTTTGTCCTAAAAACAGATTTTAACAACGTAAGATCACATTCTTTCTATATTTCTAGTCCTATTTGTTGAATATTTAGTGAATTGCTGCCACATATCTTTTTGATGAAGCTGCAGAGCACTTTATACTAATCTATCTTATCTCATCGTGCACTGGAAATAAACATCCCCTGATCTCTGAGCTTTCCACCAGGATTACTGGTGCCTCATCCATTCCCTGCTTTTTCCTATTGCTCTTTTGAGTGATTAGTTACTCAGGTAATTCATACCTTCCTCAAATTGCTTCTGTACTGTTGTTCAGGAGACTGAACCTATAAGCTGGTGTAGATTACTGAGACAGCTGAACTCTATGTTGCAATAAGCCTCCCACATATTTTATCCGTATTCTAATCAGATATTACTTGTTTCATTTACATCTTAATTAATACTTTGGCCATGGCTCAAATATCATGTGATTATTACTTGCCTGTTTAGTAACAAATGACTATATCTGTTGAACATCTGAAGTATTTTGTTGGCCTGTAGTTAGCAGAAGGGCGGTTGGGTGTGTGCTTTTCTCTCCTTTCTAAGCCAGATGAATGACAAATGGTAATTACTTCCAGATTTATGTAGTGTAAAAAAGAATGGCAATATACAGTGGAGTGGTCTACTTCTAACAAATGACTGTATGATAAGAAATGCCATGTTCTATGTCAAATACGTTGTTCTATTAAATTTACAATGGTAGATTGATAGATGCTGGCAGATACATCTCAGTACTGGATCACAGTCAACATTTTATCATGTCCTGAGTTATTGCTAAAGTAATTGTCCAGGTAAAGGGTTTCTGCATCCATCCAAAAATACATTGGTTTTGACTTCCAGTTCTGCTAGTTCACCTTTATCTTTTTTTTTCTTTTTTTTTTTTTTAGGAATGAAATACCCAGACACACTGAGTGGTCTCGTTGTTTGTGTCTCTTTTTTAAATGGCGCTCAGGCTCTGAAATCATCTAATGCTCTTCGCTACTCTGCTCTGTTTGTCTGTCTGAAAAATGGAGACGTTATCCCTTCCCTACCTCACAGCTGTGAAGCTAAATAGATTACAATATTGTAGGGAACTCGGGTGGAATATCAGGATGTAGAGGATTGTACCACCTACCACCATGCAGGTGTGTGGGTTCTACTCTGTAACGGCTGCAGATGTGGTGAGTTCGTAGTTCTGTCCTTCTGCTAGTGCTTGCAGTAGAGCTTGAAACCACAGCCCTAAGATTAAACAACAAATGAACAGGCGAGGAACAGGCCCCATTTGTCCTTATACATTGTCACTAGCCAGTATTCAACAGCTGACATGGACTGCTTCAGAGGCAGCTGCATTTCCATGGTGGGCAAAGCATCTTTTGGGTGATATGAGGTTTAATTCAGCAGGATTTAATCAGTATCTACACAGTGCTTTGAGAATTTATAAATCTCCTTAACCTACGTAAGCCCATGTTTGTTCAGATACTGATGACTTTTGGTGCTCAAAGTTGCTGGGTTTTTTGTTTAGCTTAGCAGTAGCTATAGGGCAAGCTCATACTTCCAAAATCAGCTCCTATGGTAAACAAAATGCATGTATGGACATAAATGAATATCTTGTTTTTCTCTATTCCTTGGTTGAATCTGTGATTTACTTTTCTTGTGAACAGTTGCTTCATGCTTCTTCCTCATCCTTACATCTTTTATTCATGGGGCAGTATCTTTGAAGGTGTTCCCAAAAGATGCAAACTTTTCCCCCCATTTCAATTTTGCATCCTTTAATTTCCTTTGGAGAAGGTTGTTAGTGTTGCATTCAGCTTGGAACCGGAGCACCTTTTGAGCTGGGTGCTGAATATCACTTTCAGCGGTTACTGAATCCATTTTTGCCTCCCGGATTTCCCCAGCCATTCAATTTCCATTGCTAATGAACTTTGTGGGAACAGATGTTCCTCCTCTTAGCTCACTTAGACATCTTACAGAAAGATGATCTCTGATGACTGCAGCAGATAAATTTATATATCAATGTGAGCTCTGAGCCATGCAGAATGCGTGTTAAGCATTCCTCTCAGAGGTGACGTTCTTCATAGCTAGATACTGACATATCTTCTTACGGCGCTCTGTGGCGAAGAAAAAATAGTTACAAGATTCTTTGGGCGCAATCTTTTAGAACTGATAATTCTGGTATCAGTTTCACTGATGACAATTGATCTTCAACCATGATATGTTAGCAGGTGATCTACCGAGATCTTGAGTGAACTTCTCTTTCAGGTACCAGGATCAATTTCTTTGCCTTGGGTCCTAACCAGAACGTCAGGTCTTTCTGCTGCAAGGCTGATCTGACTCTAGGATTTTTGTTAGACATTTTTCTTATCTTTAGACCAGTTTGTTGAAAATTTACCTTGATATCATTGATTCCCATGCCAGTGCTCTTATGGATTCTCTTATGGCAGTATATTGCCAAGGTATCAGTGCTTATTGAGTTTTGGCTGAGATATGGCCAGGGTAATATGAGGTCCTACTGTACTTGTTAGTACAGCTACTGTGGAGCCTACTTACTGTTTTAGACCTTCTTTTTCAAGAGATGACTTAGTTTCTTACATGAATCTTAGCTGGTACCTCACAGCTTCAGTGTTGGTTTCTGGCGATAGCTCATGCGTGCTCACCTCTGATCAGACAAGTCCTTGTCAGTAGCAGGAGCCAAGCATGTTTATATAGTTGTGTGGTAATTATTTTTCTCCCCTGAAGATTTTTCCTAATTATTATGGTTTATTTTCTAGACCTGAAGAATGGAAATTTCTATTTCCTGTTAAGGTGTGGTGTGTTTTTTTTTTTTGTTTTGTTTTTTTTAAGCATGCACTTGGAAGTAATTTCCGCCTTTTTTAGCTACCCATAGAGAGGTGCTCTGTTTTCCTTCAGCCTGCTCCCTTAAATTTGTTTTGGGTCTCAATATGGTCTTTGGGCTCAGTAGGAGGCCCCTGTTCTTCAGTGGGATCATAGGCTTTTTGAGGATTATCATTTTGTCAGGAAGATGGGTCAAGCCCTTAAGGATAATTCTCCTTACAGAGCTCTTTTACTGATAGGACTGGCCTTACCCAAGGCAGTGTCTGAATTCCAGATGACATACCTGTAGCATATATGTGCTACATATGGCACGACTTAAATTGCTGGTATCCCTTTTTCTGTGCACTGAACTGAAACTTCTGTTCAGTATGACATTCCATGCTGTAAGCAGTTTATTAAAATCTGCAATTAGAAGGTGCTCTATACAGGCTCTAACAGATGGCAATAATAGAACCAATTTTCGTTCTGTCTGATCAGGTAGCAAAGCGCCATTGTGGATCTTGCTATCCAATAATTGATCGTCGCATAGATGACTCATGAGCTGAAGCTATAGCTGGCTAATAGATGTCACAGTCAATTTTCTAGCAAAAAAGCTCATTACAAAAATGGTTATCTGTTAGCATACAATAGGAAAAACTGGCATTGAGCTATATTCATAACAACACAACAAATTTAGAGACTAAAAAACTGATGAGATTTCTTTTCCTCCAAGTGTTATGGGATTGTGGAAAGTAAGAGATATCTTTGTGTTAATCTCGCATAGATTTTGGAATAACTTTGATTTTATTTTGTATTTTATTTTGTATTTTTTCTTTATTTTCTGTTGCCTTTTTTCTTTTTTTCCAAGTGGACTTGTTTTAATTCTTGTGACTTCTTTATCTTTCATCTTCAACTGTTATGTCTCATCCTATGTTAATATGCACAAAAAGATAGTAAAAAGAATAAACATAGAACATAGTTTGTTGTTGTTGTTTTTTTAAAAGTTGTGAATTTAAATAATGGCCTGTGCTCGCTATTCATCATGACAAGCGGTCACTTATCCGGGGAGTCCATGGCTATCAACAAAACCGTGTGATTAGCAGGTCATCAATTTCGATAAATGGCTCATTTCCAGTCTTAAATTTTCCTTCCAATGTATTAGTGTTCAGTCGCTGTTCAAAAAAAGGGGGGAAAAGAAGTTATTAAAACCAGAGCAGGGCAACAGCTACTCTTACAGGCTGCAGTTGCTGGAAGAGTCCGAAGTCCAGAAAGACCTGCACAAGCTGTTTTGTGTCTTTAGCTGTTATAACAGAAGTAATGAGAGATCTAAGCTGTGGTTGGAGCCTAATTATGCTAGCTGTTTTATCAAAGCAGAAGAGATGCCCCCTCCCCCCCCAACAGAGTTTATAATTAACAAAAAAAAAAGAAAAGGGGTGGGGGGAAGAGAAGAGGTAATTTACCAAAATCATATTAGAGGTCAATGACAGAGCTGGGAATAGGATCAGAGTCTCAGTGCAAGGTTTATTTAATAAGCAGCATTGTTTTACTCAACTGACAAGTGAATATAGTCAATTTAATCAACGTGAGTTTGAAAAGAAACTTTAGACTTTGATGCATCAGGTATCCGCTACGAGCACTGTCCAGAAACATAGCTAACACTGTAAATGGTGAAGTACTATTGGCCAAAGGTATAAGCATTTTTTTAAGGAGACAACTGCTTAATTCAGTTAAATTATGTCAACTTCACCTGCTTCTCATTTTCAGTTGAATTACAAATAATCTTATTAAATTCTGGGAGAGGTTTTTGAAACTCACCTAAAATGAGATGAAGTTTTATGTCGCTCTGTTGCTAGAGGTAACATTATTTACTGTTCCAGGCATAAAGACATGTAGATGGATTTAAAACTGTACCTTGGAGTTTTCTGGCTTTTTCTCTCTGTTGGACCCCTAGTATTGATTGAACACATTTATTTTCGTGGCTTAAAATGAAAATTTCCTGAATAAATAGAAACAGCGGTAACTACATTTTGTGACATTTATGGATATTTACAGCTGTTTGGTTAATAGTAGTGTTTACAGGTACTGTCAGACAGCTTTACGTATTAAAAAGCTGGAATACTTTAACAAAAGATTGCAAAATAAAAAGTAATTTGGAATACGTTCTTATGAGAGCATGTGTATGCCTTCAGTGCTCCAGTGGGGAATAATTCAGACAGTAATGCATGTAAAAGTCTGACTTGTAAAGTTCTATTAATGTTGTTAATCTATCACTCAAAATAGCTACAGAAATATTCTGGGATTTGGGGGGCTTTTTCCTCTCTATTAGAACTGCCCTTGGTGTGTTAAATACAGTGTTAAATCCTTAGCAGACATGAATTGATGTTTCTCCATTAACATTACAATGACAATGATGACTGGCACCAGTTGAGGATCACCATTTGGATTTGAATTAAGCCCTTTTCAAGTTTTAGATACAACCATGCAAAGATACAAAACTAAAGATGGACTTAAGTTGAGTCTAAGGTACACATGGTTATAGTCACATGCGTAATTCCTCACCTGAACATTCCCATAGTTCCCCATCTGCTTCCCCTTGTGTAGTGCTGATGACGCAGAAGAATCGCAAAGCAGGCTTGGCTCTGTCGAGCAGACATTCTGGCCAAGCAGATTTGTCCAAGCAGTTTGTTAGGTGCCTATCGCTGTCCCCTCCAGACATAAACTAAGACTATATACTTCTGTATGTATTACATCACTGGAAAAATGTGTCTTATAATCCTGAAACCCTTAATCATGTAAGTTTGGTAGATCTTTTTTCAAAGTAGATAGATCTTCTTAAAATAGGGTATTTAAGATCTACTGTATTTCTTACTGGTCTACCTGAAATCATGTTAATAAATAATAAAGGCATCCTCATTCGACACCGACTAACACCAGTAGTATAAATGCAATATGATTTTGATGGGAAGTGCATGTACATGATACGGACAGAAAAGTTCTGTCTTGTCTTCCATATTTCTAGTATTTCTTTCCCTGTAGTGTTTTTCTCCTAGAGAAGATGACCTAATGTGAACTTTTAAGGATAATAGGGGGAGTTTAAGGAGGATATTACCTCCTCCAGTCACTTTCATACGCTTTCTAAAGAAGGAAAGGGTATATCCTCATTCTCCTCAAATAATGAGTTTAGGGATTTCTATTTCATTTTAATGGTCTTGATTTTGTACAAAAGTGAATAGATGACATTCATGACAATCATCAGGAAGAACACAAAGCTTTGTGGATAAACATGATAACATTATAAATCATGGACTGATATTGTCTCTGGCAAAAACTTGAACTTGGAATATATTTTAAAAAGTGAATATGATCAAATCTGCCAAGTAGAAATCATCACCTCAAATCACAAGGGTCCTTCCTTGATAACCAATGACTGAGTAACAATATAAATGTAATAGAAAATGCATCCTGGATTAAACAGCTGGATACAACTGAAGTCCTTGGAGACAAATACTTTATTGATTTCTTCCATCTTTTGGTAATTCCTGGCACTCGATACGTCATGGAGTCCTCTGTGTGCTCTCTGTAACAAGACTACAAAAGCAGAAAAAAAACTCAGTATACCAGCGTCATGCCCTGGATCAGTAATAAGAGATGCCAACAAATGAAGAGATACCTTGAAATGAAAATAATTAATCTTTCTTTTTACAACACTGTGCTGAAGCCACATGAAAATTTTGCAGCAGTCTCGTACCTTGTTAAATTCTACAAACACTTCTTGGATTCCCTTGGATTTCATTGATGAATCCTGACTAACACTGCTACCTCTTTATAGACACAGGTTATCTATTTAAAGAGAGGGGGAGAAGTGGGCATATTAAAACCAAAACAAAACCACCACCCCGCCTCCCCCGATGTCAGAGGAAGCTGTCAACCAGTACTTCTGGAATGTCAGGGGACACGGAGGCAGCAGGGCAGCACCCAGGTCAATGATGTCAATTGTCTTCCTCTTCTGTTGGCACTGTGGGATCCACAGGATTTCTAAATCCATTCCAAAATCTTCTCTGTTGTTTCAATGAAACAACCAGGGACAAATCTCTGAGAACTTAGACACTGTCTCATTTTTATGTCCTCTGAAGAGTTTTACTAAAAGTTTTGTCAAAGGAGGTGCCACTTGATATTCACGTTACTGTAAAATCTACATGTAAAAACCGTTGTCTTCAGATGATCATTACTACCTCTCAAAGAGAAAGTGCTGAAAGTGCAAGTTAAGTAGCATAAGGAAGGTGAATCAGATGCTTTGTATGTAAGGGCATATCCAGGAGTTCTATTGACAGGGTTTATTCTGATGTTATGTTAGATGTTATTAGAGGTAACCTGAAATGGCATACTCAAAAGAAAGGAAACTGGCTTCTGGTGCTCCATGGCCTTATGGAGCCACGGTCTCACTGAGAAACTGTTTGAAAATTTAATGCTCTTGTCTTAATAGGAACCCTTCTTTAGACAGAGGTCAGATCCAAACCTCCTGGATCTCTAGTGATGTCATTGGGGAATAAAGGCTGTTCCCTGATTTTGATTTTCCTGAGGTTTGAGATTTCCTGAGGAAAGGACCAGTAGGATCTATTGAGCATTAGAATAATGACTGAGAACTGGCTGATGCATGCTGATTATCCTCTTCCAAAGAGCATATATATCCTGTCTGTCCAGCTAACTGTAGACTCAGCAGAAATACCAGATTTTCTATCATCCAGTCTTTATACTTAATATAATTTTGATGAGAAGTGCAGAGAGCACTGGCCAGAAGAATCTGATTGTTTTGTAGACATGTAGCATGTCAGGATAAATTCTGGCTGCATCCAAGTATGGTATCTGAGACAAACCAATGATTACGAACAGTTATTTAGCCTTGGTCATGGCTCTAATCTTTATTAGAATTATAACTCTTGGACCCTTTTCTGCAATTTTATTGGTTCAACACTTGCAAATAAGTCCACGTTTACTCATGACAGAGTAAATAGACTTTTTGGTGAGCCTTGTCACCATTTGTCCACCATTTAAAAACAAATGCAACAGGATTGTCAGTTAATAAAGCCTCCCTTCCAGCACAGGGAGGAGTTTTCCTATGCCTTTTTTGGTAACATATACTAGAACAATAGTCAAAGCTGTCTGACTGTGTGACTAATCTCTGCTTCATGAGTCTCTGAAAGCTAAATACTTGTACAAGTTTATAATTGACTTTTACCTGAATCAGTTTTCTAGCTGTGCTCTCCAGATTTCATTCACATTAAACAAAGTAAATTTTCATGTGCAAAATGCTGCAAGGGTCTTACCCTATTACTTAAATAAGATCAGAGAATTTTGAAGGTCATCCAGTTTTCTTACATGTTATGCAAATAATAATTAGATCACAGAAGTGAAGTTGGTTAGACTATGTATGGAGGAGAAATATAAACTAATATCTCTCTTGTCTTGTGGGATCAAGTCATATTCTAAGGGCAAAGATGGCCTGCCTCATGTGCTGTAGACACACTCTTATTGTAGAAATTTTTCAAACTCTCCTCTCACATTCTCAGAACATTGTACAGTAGACCTAGCACACCACTCAGCTGCTCAATTTGGCAAAGCAGTGCTCTGCTTGCTGGTTAGCTTGCATGCCACTGTCCGCTTGCGTAGAGGAGGAGCGCTCGTGGAATGCTTTCACGCTGTTCCGTAAGCAAGACTGCTTAGAAGCCATTCAAACAAGAAATGCAAGTTACTTACCTATAGCTAAATTTCCTTCAAAATAGATCCTACGTGTTCACCCTCCCCATCAACCTTCCCTCC
Source organism: Dromaius novaehollandiae (assembly GCF_036370855.1). Taxonomy (NCBI): domain Eukaryota; kingdom Metazoa; phylum Chordata; class Aves; order Casuariiformes; family Dromaiidae; genus Dromaius; species Dromaius novaehollandiae. The sequence goes on from NC_088106.1 coordinate 10,522,062, forward strand.
TTCTTCAAGTTCCTAATTTCAGTTTTATATTTGAGTAGCCACTGTTATTTAAGGCAGTGAGCATCACATCCCCTATATGTTCTTGAATTCAAACGTTAAAGGAGGAGGAGCAGAAGGGCAGAACTCCAAGGTCCTGCAGCACGTGCTGCTGTAGGAAGATGCCAGGGTCAGAGAGTCAAATGGCATGGATCCTATGGATGCTGTTGTGAAGAGTGATTAATCTTAATCTTATTCTGCAAAAATGGAACTTGTTAAGATGCAAAATACATTTTATGTAAACATTTTCTATTTTGTGGACTCCTTTATTTGATTAACAGATGTTACTCTGATAAAGTCCTAGATTGGTATTCTAAGATGCTGTTAAACTGTGTAGAATCAGGTGTTTTTGTTCAAAAGAACTTGCTTTACTATAACACTGTTTTGAACAAATGTATATTGGAGGTTGATTGTAGTTACTTGATTTTTAGAAGTGATATTTTTGTGGCATTGCAAAATTGGACATCACCAAAAGGACTGTGTAAAGAATATATTAAAAATACACAACCATCAATGTGATAACCTTATTGTTACCAGAGAGAGTAATTCACATATCAGAGAAATATTCACATACAGCTACCTGTTTATTTTGCGAGTGTGCTGCTCAACTGCTGTTATACCATACATCAGTCTCAGTGGTGCAAACCACAAAAAGAAGTTGATGGGAGAGATGAAACCAGGTTATGAACACAAAAGGCCTGCCTCTGCAATGAAGAGAGTTAAAAGTTGTGGGACATGCATCACACTCATCCCTCAATTATATAGTGTCATCTAAAGGTGTGTAGTAAAAATAGACTGATAGGGTAAGTCCGTACAATGAAAAGTGCCTGAAGGTACACCATGGTGCTCCTCCAGTCCTACTAACCCTGCATATCCTCCTCCACTGTGTTAAAACATCTTTAAGTGGTGTTGTATTTCATGGTTTAGAAGGGCCCAAATCTGTCCCAGAGGGTAGGTATGCTGGAGGGATGTTGTGGACATGCTCCTTTTTACCTACTCACTTTGTCCCTCTTGCCAGTTCACAGCATAATGTATGGTATTAATTAATTCCATCAGCTTTATACTCCAGAGGATTATCCCTATACTAACCTGATACTTCTGGGAATAGATGCATTATTTTTTTATAAAGTCGTATTGCATTAGCTGTGCCTTGCAAAGTGGTCACATACAAGGAGAATCTAGCCCAGTTATGGAACATGTTGTAATACTTATAGCCACCAAAAATACACTGTATTATGTTCTCAGTGAGTGTAGTGAGCACATCTTGCTGGTTTTAAACTCCTTGCTTTTAGTTTAATGTATAGCTGTAAAACCAAGAAATTAATCACAGTCTAAAATTCTTTCTTGGCTACATTGGAGTTTGCTTTATTTTTCAGGACATAACATGAATTTGGAAGTGACTGGTTAAGTTATGGCTTCTAAAATTCTTAGAGCTAGATCCTTAGCATATGCAAACCAGTGCAGCTTCTCTGACTGTAGTGGAGCTATGCTAATATGCCTCAACCATCAATGTAACAATATTCAAGTTAGTAAATGAAATATTTCCATGTTTAAAGTCTATAACATCCCTTAAGAGACCAGTGTTTTGGTTAAGTGATCCAAGTGACACCAAATCTCACTGTACGAATGAGAAAGTTCATAGTTTATTTCTAATATTATTTTAATCACATTGCCATAATGGAAAAAAAAAACAAAAATTGAACATAAATGCAATAACTGTGGTAAAGGTAATGTTCATGTAGTATATGTATTTTTTAGTATCGCTTCTGTAAACATTGCTGGTTGAGAATTAATTTTACGCTCCTTAATGCTAGTCCATACTCTTTCAGTTCTAACAACAATTTGAGTGAGATTTTTATGAAAGAAAGAGGAAGGTTTACCCAGTTCACATCTTGGAGGTTACAGTATGTTCAAACAGATATATTTTCTTTTAGTCTAACCTTGTCTGGAAGATATAGGAAAACTAATTTGCCTTATTTACATATGGCACAATCTATCCAGTATTCAAGGGTTTGTCAGAAACAGGAACATTGTGCATTTCCATGGTAACAGATGGCATGCTGACAGTATCTGGCTCGTTGCAGCTTCGTCTAGGCAGGCCAGCAATTAATCAGCCATCTACATGCACAAAATTCTTTGTGAGTGAATGGCACTGCTCCTCTGTAGTGCTGCCTGAGCTTTTACAATTTTTGTATTCCTGCAGGGCGAAGTACTTTTTTGTCTCTTATGCTCATTTTCTGTAGCTTCCAGAAAACCCTAGTAAAGAATATGAAAATGGAAACAAGTCTGCACATAATTTAGAAAAGACATTATTTCTTCAGTGTATAAGATTGGGGGAGCAGTCTTGTTTGTATTTCACTGCTTTTCTTGTTTCCTCTCCCCAACACAGACTTTCTTAGGCTTTCTGTGCCATGTGTTTCCTTCAACCTCTTTGACATAGGCAGGGCTTTCCTGTAACAGATAACTCTCCAAAGGTGTGCAGAAAGGGAGCGGTCATCTGGATGGCTGCTCTAGGACTTTTATGCTAATAGGAGTGCTGTGGTTAAAGAAAGCCTTGAGCAACACGCTCAAAGCCCCTCACTGCCCACTGAAAGAATAGCATCTTCTATCGCACTGTATTTCCTGCTGACAGCTGCATTGCAGCATCAGGGCTGGGGAACAGGTCCTTACATCAAGCGACCAATCTTCTTCATGATTAAAGTGAGGCTTAATTTATCAGAGATCTCTCTGTGTCCCTGTTCAAATGTGCTACAGGAGAGAATAGGCTCCTTAGGATGTTTTCTCCTTCCCCGCGTGTCTGCCTAAGGCAGAGCTGGGTTAGAGCTTTGCTACTGATATTCATAGATGTACTTACTATTGACAGCACTTCATATCCAGCTGCATAACAACATCCTTCTCCCTTCATCTTTTGGAGAGATCATTCATGGATTTTCCCTTTCAGGATGGTATTTTCATGGCTGCAGCTCTACTTCACTAAGTTTTAGGTGGAGCATCAGCATTTCTGTCTTAGATTTCTAAGTCCTGGAATGTGAGACTTTGGAGGGTTGTATTTATGAATCTGGGATCTGGTGGCCTCTGGAGTGTCAAGGTCAAAATATTTACAGTACATTTGGATCTGTACATTGTGTGTATTTTTTATTTTTTTCTGATATCTGCTAAGGTTTTATTTCAGAGATGAGCTCGTATGTTGAATAGGATTAAACTGTGTGTGTTTCTGTGTGTTAGCCCATAGGCAATCAAAGCAAATAAGAGTTCTGTTTTTGTTAGAGGATTCACGTACCGAGATGTAGCAATTTTAAGACATTTATATTTCTGACGTATTCACTGCTTATAGTATAGCTGGATAGAGATCCATTGGCACTGAGAAAAATAACAAATAGCAAGAATTTTAGCCTGAAGCAAAGTTCTGTTCATAGGACTTAAGATGATGCAAAAGAAAATTCAAGACTAGCCTACGCTGTTTTGTTTCCAACTGGTTATTTTTGGACAAGTTACAGAAATCCAGTGCCTGTTCTAAAAAGTCATGGTACATGGTTTTTCAAGGTTTTCTTTGATAGTCAACTTGGTTAGTCTTCGTCCAGTCTGCTCTACTAGTTTGTCATGTCGCAGGCGTTTCATGTTGTTACGGATTTTGTTGGTGAATGTTTCTTTTCTCTGTTCTAAGTAGACTCTGGAGATTCATGAGGAATCCACAGAGAAGTCATGAGAGAGTGACTTATTGAAGCTTTGTGAGCCATTCATTCTAAATCCATCCTTTTGATTCTTACACCTGCCATTTTTAGCTTGGAGCCTATGTTAGGCTGGTGGAACATGGTCTCATTACACCCTGAAAGCTGGATGTTCTCTTGAGCTAACTGGCAGTGAAACAAGACTGAAACCCAGGGAGAAAGAAATAGGTTAGTTATGGCCCAGAAAGTGACTCTCCTGTTGATTTATGTTGTGGGTATTTTGGCTATATTGTATATAGTGTTTTGTAAAATATCATGCATCTGTATACATGTATGTAAATGCATGTATACATTTATTATAACGAGTATACTGTGGTAACTTGGTGCTGAGGTTTCTGCAACTCTGGCTGAAGAAGATATAAATTGTTTTATGGGCTGGTCTCAGTACACTCTCTCACTGCAAGCATCAGTCTCATGCTGAAATTCATGGGCAGGAAGGGTGTAATCAGTGTCGTGGGATCTGGCCCTTTTTTGAGGAATGGAAAGTAAAGATAGCCAATTGTTTTTCATCTTTAAATACACTTGGCAAAAAAAGCCCTGATTGTAGAAGTTAAGTACATGCCTAACTTAAAACATGGAAATAGCCTTATTGAATTCAGTAAGGCTGCTTTCGCACTTATTAAAGCTAGGCATATGCTGGAGTGCATTGCTGCATTGAGGTCGTAATACTTTGAAAAGCATAAATAGTCCCATTATTATTATTATTATTATTATTTAGTCTATTTATGCATAGCCAAGCCATGACATCTGCAGTGACAGAGTTGCACATGCTTTGGGTGCCATCCAACCAGGTCAGGGACCAGTCCTTTGCAGCATGAGACTACCTGGCCACGTTGTGTCCAAGTGCTTCATCTGTATATGCATCTGCTAGAGCAAAGCACACTTCTTTACAACACTGCAGAATGAATTCTTGAAGGCCTAGAGGTGACCTGCGCAGTCAAAGTCTGTCTGATCCCATCAGTCTTCCAGCGTATGCACGGTGCTGGGAGTACCAAAGAAGTGAGATGTGAAATTACCACAAGCATATTAATTTATTCTTTAAATTAATCTCTTTATTAATGCAATTGTGTATCAGTCAATGATCTAGTATTTAACATACACATTGTTAAAATAAGCCTTTGTTTCACGCAGTAACACAAACAGCTGGCTTGGGATATTGTGCAGTGTGGCCATCTAGCACTTGACTACGTTGGTTGACACGTTAGGTAGCTCTCAGAAGGCTGCTGCTTGTATTTTTGTGGAAAAGATGTACTCTTGTATTTGAATATATACGTGTGTGTGTGTATATATAAAATATGCATGTAGGTATTCTCTAAAGCTTTCTGGTCCATTTTTTCTCTAGCACACGGTCTAATTGTCTAATTCCATTTTAAAGAATTGTTTGCAATGCACAAGTATGTCAGCAATTAAGTGTCTCATAGAAGTTTCAGTGCTTCCCTGGCTGCCTCCATTGAAGTAATCCACTAGAAAGTGTGCATTACAGCTAAGCTTTTCGCCATATCATGCTTATAATTAAATATACAGCCATTTTAATGCAAACACTGTAAAAATACAAATCTTTTCAAAGACTTCTTTGTAGAAGTTTAAGAAATAGGTCATCATTCTCCAAGAATTTTTGCAAGATTTTGACAGGCTAGTTATAAGTCTCACCACCAGCAGTATCACTGATGACTCCGGAGACTGTTTACGTGGGTATGGCATGATCTGCTCTTTGTAAATAAAAGCATATTGCCCATATGTGACCCTCTGGCTTCATACATTTGAGTCGCTTTGCTTATTGTGGTTTCTGAAGTTTTAGAGTAGCAGTCATATTTGGCGTGGAGACTTCTATATTTTCAAACAAACTATTTCTACTTCTTAAGGTTACTGTAATTTAAAGAAATATGTTTGATTTGAACACATTTTTAGCCACCTAATGAGACTATGTGGAGAACTTTAGATCCTTTTTATTCTCGGTCAATGTTTCTCCCCTTTCAGTTTTCAGTGTTTTGGAAAAAGACGTCACATCCACTTGCTCTTGCTCTTTTTGGCCTATGCTTTCCCTGGCATGCCTGAGAGAGGATGTTAGGTGAAACTGTGAAATTTTGACTGCTGAAGTTGGTCTCATACAGAAGGCATTTTATACTACTTCCTTCTTTATGCTCTTCAGGTTTTTTTGTGTGAAGACTTGACTTTAAGGTTACAGAACTGCAAGGGGTTGGTTGGATCTTGGAGTCCTATTTCCTGGAAGTGCAAGTAACAGTATTATATAATTACAACAAATAATCCCAATGCTTTGGGGTAAGAGTGAGAAGTGGAAATTGCTTTTCCTATTCTAATGTTTGTTTTCATTTGGAGACCTCAGGATGTATATTTTTCCCTGTAGAGAGACACTCATTTTTTCTGTCATGGCTACACAAGAGGATGCTTAGTAAGGATTCCCACCCTACTTGTTTGCTAGTGATGTCCTTGTCCCAGATACAGAGACTGTTTGGATGACAGCAGGAGGAGCTACCTTCTGTTGGTTCTCTGGTCTCAAGACCCCCCAAATGTTTCAACTGTGGTTAATGTATGGATAATTAAAGCTAAGGAGCTTTCCTCCTTAGCTGCTGTTCTTATTTTCAGGCACTTGTTCACAGGAGAAGTCAGCTTTATTTCGAGAAGTCACAGGTTAAGGGTGGGACGTCACAAAATTTTAAATAAAACAAGGCTAATTTGGGGCTAAGACCCAAGTTCGATGGAGATTCTTTTGTATGTAAGAATTTAGCCACAACGTGTATAGCACCTGCACAAGCTATATGATACCAACACATGTAGGTAATATCTGATAAGTGGTAAGAGTTATTTAAATACATTAGATCCCTGTAACATTGATATGGAGCGTCTGTGTTTAAAGGGGAAAAAGAGTGAAATAGTGAAATGCATGGCAATGTTATCAAATGCTTTATTGGCTAAATCATTAAAATCTAGGCTTCATTACTGAAAAAATCATCTCACAAAACATTTGGAATAATTCATGCTTATGAAAAAAATACTCAACCAAATGTAAATTAAGTCATCACAAGATATCCTAAAGGATAAATTCTGATGGCATCTTTAGGGTTCCATACATTTTTACATCTAAAAGTTCCCAACCTCCTGCTCCTCCTACTTTAGACTTCATTTATCTCAGTAGGAGGACAGGGTTTCCTCTGCAGTCAGCATGGCTAGGGGAAGACATGGGGGTTGATTTTGCTGTATGGGGCCAATTACGTTGACCTTTGTGATGGCAAGCCTGGAATTTCGAGTTTTCCTTCTATTTAGGACTCCTTCATAGCTGCATAATACGTTGCTGCCATGTCAGTTTGTGGTCTAATATTTTTACTACCCAGCAACGCACATTTGGAGATTGTGATTAGCATCCTTAATTCCTGGAAAAAAAAATTTAAAAGCCTTGTTAGAACTAGAAGGCTGAAGTCTAAAATAGTCCACCTGCTGTTCTAAAGAGTATTATTTTAGTGCCCTGGGGACATGCAAAGTTGTAACCCACTGGTGTTAGGATTAGATTTTATACAGCTTTTTTAAGGTAAGTGTTTTTGATAACTTGGCAAAGCATTTTCTGTTGTTCATTTCTGTTCGATGTTTCTTAGAAACGACATTCCAAGATGCACAGAAAGAGTAACTTATAAAATGGCTGCTGTCCCCTTTCTGTTTCACCATGAGATGTTGATCCTTTATTTGATAACAGGATTAAGATGATTATCAACAAATCACAAGAGAAAATCATTTTTCCAAGAGTTAGTGTTTTAAGTTGAATTTTACTCCATTCTGTGGCTACTGAATGTAGTAGGTTTGTGGGTTTTTTATTGTATGATTTTAACTTTTAATTTAGTAGTAACTTTGCCCTTAGTAGTAATATAAATCTACACAAATTTGCTCCCAATAATGGGAGTATTTGTTTAAGCTACTCATTTTAATGTGCCCGATAGACAGTAGCAAAGTAGAGGTTGTTTATTTGGTTTGTGTTCCATAGTACTTAGATTCTCAATTGCTATTGCAATAAAAATAATACCATCATTCTGAGATGAATGAGTGTTCAGGTAAGACCTTTAAAGAATTAAATTACTTTCTCTCTGTAGTGTTTAGGGGTTAGAACTGAACTAGATGGTACTGTGTCGTATGCAGTTAGTAGGGAACCATTTCCGTGTCATAGCCTTAGTGATGGTGGACTACTAGCAGCATCCTGCTTAGGTGAAAAATTAAAACTGAGCATCTTTTCAGCAGTTGCAATTATTAGAGTCTCCATGGCTAACCACGTCTTGCCTGAAAAATTTCTTCTCTACTTATCTTTAAATACCTTGTAGTAATCTTCTCATTTCCTGCAAGAAAGTGTGTATGTATTGTTTCTAAAGGTGGGGATACAAGGCACTCAGGCACTTCAAATTATATTTTGGTTTGAGAGCTAATGTAAACTTTTCAACACAAAAATAGCTTATAGTAGATAATTTATTAATTAAATAACACTTTTTTGTGTGCACCCTATTGCAAGCAGCCTAAGAGTTTCTTAAATCTGTTGAAACAAATGTGTGAATAATTTCGGCAAAAAGTAGTTTTCAGTTTGTTGTGCTTGTATGCTGTCCTTTACATTATACTCGAAGTGATTGCTTTTCACTATTTCAGCGTTTTCCTTATGGTCTCTGCCTTTTTTTCATACTCCTAGGTATGGGTGCAGGGAATACTCGTTACTGTGAGATGGTGGAGAGATCCCAAGTAGGAGAAGTGCTGGAGGCTGGGGAGGTTTGGGGGGAAGCAGTGCTGCATGTTTGTCCTGTTTTTATACTCTTCTAAGATGCTGCAGCAGCATCTTACCCTTATGGTTACTCTTGGAGAGGATACCTGGCTAGATGAACCTTTTGACTGACCTGCAACGGAGCTCCTGGATCAGGTCTGATACTTGTCCTTTCCTCTCTTAGAGCTGCTGCTTTTCTGAGCCGGCCCTTCCTCCCTCTTTTGTGTCAAGGGTGTTAGTCCTTGGTCTATTTGGCTCTTTGTCCTGCTGGTGATGTTAGGGGTTGGCACAAGTGAGCTGACTGAATCTTGCCTGTAGTAGAAATCTGATGTGCAGGGATTTGCTTACTGGTGGTGTGAAACAACCGATGACAGCTTTGGGGGTTCTGGGGTATTTGGTGGCTTGAAAAGGGTCCTGGGTGAAGTCCTTGCTGCTCCGGATGCTGCTTGGGCAGGTGGACCCAGAGGGTACCCTCACGTGAGGAGGGCACCCGGTGCCACGCTGTGAGCCCCGTGCAGCTCCCTCCATCAGTCTCTGCCTGCCGGCTTGAAGGACGGAAGAAGTTTCCTGCTGGGGTGGGAAATTTTAGGGTAGGCCTCCAAGCTTTTGAGCTTGTAGCTCTGGAAAGAGTTATTGTCTACTTGAAAATAAGTTTGTGTGATGCTTGTGGTTGTTTGTGCAACTGTTCTTCATTTAATAAAATTCTCACCCTTGCTTTTGGTCATACTCAGGTGAACGTATTTTGCTTGCCTTTTACAAGTAGTTGCAGAAAACAGGCACAAGGTGTTAAGTCCTAACGAAACCAAGTTTACTTAACGCAAGCAGTGTCATATCTTAGTGTACATCTAAATATGTCTTTGAAGTGGTTCAGCTGATCTTTTTCCTCAAGCGAAGCAGGTAGTACTGTAATATACGGTCATAACGAAGAATCTCAGTGATTCTAATTGATCAGAGTGCTTAATTGGGAACCTGTGAATTTGGCCTGTTGACTGATGATGATGAAGCTTCTCATGGGGTCCCAGTTATGACAAATTTATTTAATATTAATCAATTACCGACTGCTTTATGTGGATAATGCTGCTATGGATGGTCCACTACTAAAACGTGGACTAAATCCTTAGAACAATTTTCTAAATGTTGAAAAATGACTGAGTAATAGCAGACTCCCACTAAATGTTAAGAAAACAAAATGTACAATTTTTTGGCACTAAAAGAAAATTACAGGTAACTCCAGATGAAATGATAATTAGAACAGCAAGTGGCACTGTGATGGAGCAAATTAAATCCTTTAGGTATCTTGTGGTTATTTTGGATGAATCTCTACCTTCTCTAATCACTTGGATTATATTGTTCAGAGAGCAAACTTGTGATTGGGGGATTAATACACATATAATTTGACTCTGGACGCCAAGAGAATTGTAGCTCTCAATGGTAAATATTGTCAATTACTTATTCTGGTTGTATAATTTACAGTGCAGCCTCCTGATAAGTTCTGATTCTAATCCTATCAATATATAATGGTTTTTGTGTTTATTTGTTTAGCTTGCTATGAAATATCATTGTTCCTTGCGTGAGAAAGAGAAAAAGGGGGAGCAGGAGTCCCAAATACCTGCTGTTCAGCTCATCACTACTACAAACTGCATTGGGAGCCTTTTCGGGCTCTTGCCTAATCTCTGTGGTGCTGTATTCTTCTCATCCCTCTTCACAACAGTGAAGAAAAATGAGATTTTCCATCATACGGATCACAACCACCTGCAAAGGCTTAAGAGCCTGTGCCCGTGCCATCTAATAAATGCTCTTCTATTCCTCACTGGATGAGGAGGTGAGAAAACCACTGGCCAGTGAAATATCTATCTTTGTTTTTTTAGGAGGCAAGATACTTAAGGATGAGTCTAGCTTTTAGATATATGATTAATCCCATTTTAATCAATGCAATTTAAGACAGATACGTGCTGAAGTACCTTGTTGAATATCAGTCTGGAGAGTGATACATATAAATTTTGAGATAGAGATATGTAATGGGTCTCTTTCTCCCACGCTCTATTGCATTAAACAGAAAGGCAGCGTGATGTTAAAAAGCTGGAACAGGGAGATCTGTTTATTACATTTAAAAGTTTAGGAATATATTAAGTTTATTCAAATCTATCAAGTTCAAAGAAATTTGGGTACCATTTGAACTATACTAGCCCAGTTGAATCCTTTGCAGTGATTATGTCATAGAAAAATATTGGGAATTAAGATGGGCTGAAAATAGTTGCATGGTGAGCAAGGATGTTTTGAGGACCTCTCGCAGGCTGCCGAAGGTAAGCTCCGGGACGGCGCTTGGGCATCGGCTAGCGCTGAGTGCGCTTGAATTACACGAAAGCTTGCTCACCGCTGATGAGTCAGTAAGGGAACGCAGAAAACCTACTGACGTAAAAACTGAAACCAAACAAAGACTTGGGCAGGGGCCCTCCATCTTTGAAGGTTTTATGCCCCCCCCCCCCCAGTTATTTCACAAGTAGTAGCTGTAATCACTGTACAGACTGATTTCCACAAAAGCCACCACTGTATGTGTTTATCACAGATTTCTGTTAGAGATCAATAGCTCAGAGATATTGGGATTATTCCAGATCTAGAGTTCAGAGGTTTTTACATGTGCATTTTGTTTTATCCTTTGAGAGAGATTGGATAAATTCATGGAGCATCTATACAGATCTGTGTTTTTCTTAAATGAATCAGGTTCAGTCTTGCTAAGATTTTTGTTTGTTTATTTATGCATATTTTCAAGGCTTACATAAAAGGACACTTATTCAATCTACCATCAACATATTGCTGTGGTGTAAGGGGGAGGGACGTGAACCCCCAGTATACACGAGAGATATATAAAGATCTGAATTACATAAATGTTTTTATTTACAGCCATCGTTTCTTTTCTATTTAAAAACAAATTAAATAGGAAATGAAAGAAAACATAATACAAATCTTGTTGCAGCAGAAAATGATAATTAAATCAGTGAACATCTGGATGACAGGAAATTTTTTAAAAAGGAACTATTTCTTGATTGTTAAATATTGCCATTTTTAAAGAAGAGAAGGGAATTTAGGGCCTCAGCAATGGCTAAGTCTGTGCAAGAGCTGGATGACTAATTGCCTTTTGTGCCTTTCTGAAAATGGTCCGTGTGTCCTCCTTATTTCCTGTATTTCTGTTGAAATCTGTGTCCGAGGAGCCCAAGCTCACATGGGGGAAGTTACAGTTGCAAAATTATAAAGACTTAAAAGTTGTTGCTATTCACCATTGCACCCAAGACCTTTCAGCTTGTACTGACCTGGAGAAAATACTTTGCAGCGTAACTCACTGTTGTGGGGTATCTGCAGTTTTTTGCATGCGTGCAAAATCCGTTACAAGGAGCACTGCTTGCAGCTGTGATTAATGACTTCTGTCTCCAGTGTACTGTACATGGCACAAGCACGCAAGCAATACACCACGAGAGGCCCGTCATTCCCTGAAGACTTATTGTCACAACGAGACACTTTTTCACTTATTATGTGGCCTTTTTGTGTTCTCTTCTGGTATGAGCAGACAAATATTTATTCCTTTAATACAGGCTCCCCCCACTCCCTGTGTTGTTCTAACTTGTCTTACAAACTTAGGGGTACCTAAGTACTCACACTAAAACTAAAGTTGTTCGCTAAAGCTGTCAGAGGAGTACACATGGTTAACTCGATGCAAAATAAAAGCATTCCAGATTCTCAGAAGTGAATTGTTACTTATGGAAGCTAAAATGTACCAAATTCACTTTTTTCTGATTATTTTAAAATTTAGGATTTGTGTGTGTGTCTGGGTGCGCGTGTGTGTGTAGGGGAAGATAGTTTTGCAAAAGGCAACTATTATCAAGGTGCTGAAATTAATTGGCTGCTTTAATTGAGGTAGATTACTAGCTAATGCTTTCTTGAATACAGTAATTCTCCTATTAAATTATCTTTGAATAATTACCTGAAATTTCTCAGCTGCAGGGACTGATGGCTATTTAATTGCACAGTGATGTTGCTATATAATTACTTAACAAGGTGTCCTTTAATAGTTTAATTCCCCTTTTCCAAGAAAAAAAACACACTACAAATACGACTTTTATTTTTTAAGTGCTGTGATTTTATTTATTTTTTACAGATAACTCTGTATACGAAGCAGTAAAGGAAAGCTATTTGTTGCCTTGCTTTTAAATGCAAGTCTTTTGATAGTTCAAGCATAGATTTAGACTCGGAAGAGTTTTAGGAACAAAAAAAAGATTAGGCATTCCATTGGTTTCATTGTGTTTATTTTGTGGTATGTTTCTGGGGGTTGTGTGTTTTACAGTATACGTTGAATGAGAGATTGGAAACTTAGGTCTGACATGCAAAGACTTACTTATGCTTTTGTTTAGTTTTATAGAGAGGGAGTTGTCCAGCTAATGGTATCTTGTATGCTAAAGCAAGGCAGATTGTCCAGAATGTTTAGACCTGTATTTATTCCTTCTGGCCATAGAGGGTGAGGAGATCATCTTCTTGCTAGTGGTGCTCTCAGTGCTGGCTCCTAGCAGCTTTCAGCTAGCAGCTGGAAGGCGTGAGTGGAGAAAACAGCTATTTGCTCAAAGATGTTGAAAGTAAAGGTTGGACTTTTTCAAGGGTCACGAGGCAATAGCCTGGGATCGGGGGTCACAATACGTGAAATAAATTTCAAGGACAGACAGCTTTTCACTGAAAACAAATATCATACATTGAATGTGACAAAATTAGACAGCAGAGGAGGAGATTGTTTTTATGTCACAACTGGAGACTGGAGCTGTGAAGGTGGGCTTAGCGTTCTGCCAAATTGGAGAGAGGTACAGCAGGGGTACCTTGCCTGTTCGGTTTAGTTATGTAAACAATTGTGCCTCTTCATTTGAGTCTGTATCTATATAGATTTGCTGGAACTGTGTATTAGCCTAAAAGAGCAAGTTCTGAACTTTGAATAGAAGCAGTGGTCCATCTAATATAGGAGGGTTTTTTAATTTCCTTTTTAAAGTAGAAGTATATGCATATAGAGGTCACTGATCAGTTTGTGTTCCACGCCACTTCTGTGCTGATCCGTAGGCGATGTCACCTATTAACAGATGGCCTGGGAGCCCAGCGCTGTTGCTTAGAGGCTTGGGAGTTTCACTTTGGACTTGTAAGTTCCGTCCTAAATAACCTTGTTCGAAGGAGAGTTCCAAAATCCCTATTTGTGGATATTACTGGAAGCCCAGGAGAGAATAATCCATCGGGTATTGTAGATATATAGACTGCTCATAGTGATTTTTTTCTTTTTATACAAATCACCAGAGCATAAAACTAACAGAAGAATGGCTGTGCTGGATCAGACCAAAGACCCACCTAGCCCAAGCCGTCTGGAATGATGGCATGGTATTGGTGCTACATGTTATTCCATGAACATACAGTCCTTAGTTCATCCCATCTAGTATTAACTCTACTTTATTGAAGATGAATAACAAAGTTTTTTTTTTTAATCTGTGTTTTTCTATTGATCTTGCAAGCCTGATATGAGGTATGCAGTGCCTGTCTTTCAGAGGGGTTGAACTGCTCGAGGTGGCCAGCAGTCTTCAAATCAGGCACGAAGGAATAGATTTTTAATTGAAATGAACTGACATGGAGCTGTTAATTTGGATGGGATTTTTGTCAATGTTCATAAATAGAGTTGAAAATTACAGGAAACCCTCAAAATTTTCCCCAAGACTGCTGTTAGGGTGTGACAAACCCAAGGACAGAACAGAAACAACTTAGGCCTCATTTCTTGTCTGAGGACAAATCCCTCCCTTTTCTCCTCTAATTCCACTAAGTCAGTGGCAACAGGAGGATCTTTTTTCCATGGGCCTGAGCAGGGTTGGGCCTTTACCTCACTGGATTTAAATAGATTACAGTCTTAGTAGAGTGCTGCTAATATCTCATACCAGGGAGCAGCGGCCCACATCACAACTAGGGCTGAAAGAATCCGAGGAGGAGATGACTATGAGCAGTTTGCCACCACTGCTCTCTTACAAATGTCTCTCTGTCCTCTTTTGCACAGAGAGCTCAGGTTCCTCCTCCAGCATCAGAGTGGCTTACAGAGCTGCACTGTATTGCTGCACACGTTTTCATTAGATATTTATAACAATATGGGAATACAAACACTTATTATTTATTTGAACTTTCGCTGTATCTGAAGGCCTGAAATTATACCTGGAGCCCACCTGTGCTATAACCCGCACAGCATTTATTTGTCCCATCTACACCTAGAGCTATAGTAAAAGTCCCCGGTGCAAAATGCTCATTTTAAAGCTCCTTCAGCCTGCTGGAGATAGGTGGTGTGAAGGATAGAAGGTGGGATGTATAAACAGAAAGATGAAGGGATGTACTAGTCACCTCTCCAGAATGTTTCCAAGTCTCACAAAAGTGTTTGTCACTTCTCTGCTTCTCTTGCCTTGTCATTCTTTTATTTTTCTCCTGTTTTCTTTCTTCTTTGCTGTGACCTCTGCTTGTTCTTCATCTCTTTCTCCCCCCCCCATACAAACCCTCCCCTTTCATTCCCCACTCTTTCTACTTTACTCCTCCCCTCACTCATTCTCTTCAGCCTTGCAGCAATGGTAGTCAAAAGAAGAAAGGCACAGAATTATCAGTTACTAAATGGGTGGTGCTGATGGAAAATTAGGGAGGAGGAAAAGAAGAATTAATTATCCATAATATAAGGGTTAAGAAATAAGATTTTCCCAACTACTACTAATATCTGAAGATACCCTAAATTTGTGAGAAATGTGAACATTCCTTCTTCCTCCATCAGAAGGCTCTGTACCTATAGAGTTAGAATAAGAAAGAGGGTCAAACCGTATGTTTTTATCCCTGCTTTCTGTAAGTAACCTGCAAAGACATTTTTTTCAAGGTTGCTGGGCATCTGCTGCTCCAATTTCTCTGCTTCTCAGGAAGGATGAGATGTAATTGTAGTCAGGTGCTTTGAGATCCTTGTATGAAAGTCATGAAACAAGTACAAGTCATTACTGCTAGCAGATGGTATAAATAACTAGTGACAGACTAGAAGGCCATCCATTAATTTTTGTTTTGTTTGTTTTTAAAAAGGTATGCAGCTGATATGGAGAGTAAGCCAAGTCAACTGGATGAGTCAGCACAGGCAACATAAAGTGAGTTGGTCTTTTTTTTTTTTTTTGAGAAAAATGTTCAAGCTCAGGGCCAGTTTATTGCAGTTACCTGCAGTTACAAACCCAGAAAACTGCTACTGAATTTTTGTAGATTTTTATTATAAGTGTGGGTGCATATCCACTTAACGGAGGGAGGGAACTGTTAAGCTGCTGTGTGTGTGTGGCTGATTACCCTAAATAGAAAAAATGTAGTTTCCATCTCTTATATTTTCAGCTGTGTCCTTGAGCAAAAGGTGATAACATGTATTAGCACCAGAAAATATCATTCCACAGACCTCCCTTATAAAAATTTCAGAGCAACGATAACAAAGAGCATTTCCTTTGTACATATGTTTTGCAAATATGTCTGCACTGGCCTGAAATCTCAGTGACCGCTCATCAGCTTATATGGCTTTGGAAAATCCGTACCTTTTTTCCCCGGAGTGGAAACAACTCAAATATTGCTTCACTTACTGTGTATGAGCAGGCGCTATTTTTGTGGGCATTTTGGCTTTGTATTTATAAATTAGGTGGAATTTTTTTTTTCTGTACTAAATTGTTTAGACTTTATCAGCAAAGGCAAGTCCGTATGTAGGTTCATTTTACCTGAAGAGAGATGCAAGATGATGTGCAGGCACTTAGTCCTTCTCTGACCCTTAGTCTTTCTGTAACCCTTTGTACTGTTGGGGGTTTGGAGAGCGATCTTTCTGGAATATGAGGTGAGAATTAATAGAGGACATAAAGTTGGCAGCAGTGGCATTATATTTACCGCCTTTGCGTTATTCCATATAGAAGATTAACAGGAGGAAAGATTGTGGTCTTCCTTCTGATGTTTTGCTGTTACAGCCATGAGATTTGATCTAATACCCACCCTAATACCTACTACCCAATTAGTGGATTTGGTGTTAGGACTACAGATACTGAGTAATCCTGAGGCTGCTCTGAGTTAGCCCTGGGTAAGAGGGAGGCAAGGAGCTGTCCTGTCCTCAGCCATTGCCAGAAACAAGAGCTAAAAACAGGGATCATAAAACCATCTTTTTCTGCCAAGGCCTATGACAAGCGGTTTGGTGAGTCGGTGAATCTGGGCTTCGGTTTCCTCAGCCTTCTGCCAGGAATGAATGCTGTCCTGTTAGGAGTTAAATGAAGACCAAATGCTGCTGTTTGCTCTTCCTAAAACTCTTCCACTTCTTAAAACTCCAGCTCATTGATCACAGATCATTCTTTTTCCCCCTATAACCATTATTGTTTTTAATTTCTTTTTAATACCAAATTTTCTATGTAATGTTTTGAGAAAACTGAACGGCCTTCCAGTGGGGAAGAGTGTGATTCAGGTTTAGATTTCCATCTTTGACTAACAGATTGACTGCAACATCTCCATGACCGCCTCCTTTTTCCATACCTCATTCACTAACATAAGACAAAAACTGGACTTATGTTTGGGAATAGAGCAGAGCAAATAAGTTATTTTTTAATCAGCAGTTAGATAGATCAGCTTACTGTTTAAAAGATTGTTTTAAGCTGGAAAATCCAAATATTGTTTTGAAAAATTATGAAATTAAAACACCTGGCAGATTTTTTCTTCAGTTCAGAGAAGTTGGCCATCAGGTTTTCTGTTGAAAGAATTGAAGTATGAAGGTGATAGTGAGTGTTGTTTCTCTTCAAAATTTTGTGATATTTCTGTCAGAGGACGAGGTGAGGCGAATCACCAGGCGGGAGGGGGGACGGCACCCTCCCTCCTCAGCTCCAGGGCCTGCTCAAGGACGAGGAGGTGCCAAAGGTCACAGGATGGGACAGGAAAGATGCACTGAGCGTGCAGGTCACAGCAGGGCCTTCGAGGGGGAAGGAAGAAGAAATTATGGAGGACAGGGCAAAGTTAGCTGCAACTCACAGTCCCTGAATCTGCTGTAGCCAGGCATGGAAACAAGGGCCTGCCTGTAAAGACACAGTGAGCAGCGGTAGGGCTGTGTATGAGTCATCTTTTTCATTTCTGTCCAGCCCTACTGATGTTAAGAGAAAAATGACAATTGGAAAATACCCCAGTGATATTAGATAATCAAGAACAACCCAGATAAAGGTGCTTTAATAATAAACACATGGCACTCTATCAGTAGAAAGTGGTGATGGGTTTGTATATCTGAAGCGTGCATTTCCATACTTCATATATTTAATGTCCTTTAACCTTATCACTTAATTTTATTATTTGAAAATATTTTTTTCTGGAGAAGTTACATCTGTATAATATTTTTCTTTAATTATCCTATTCATATTTTCATCGAGAATGGAAATAAAATTCTCAGCTCTAAACTTCTCAACAAATACGTCAATCTTCTCCTGACTCAGTACATGGGAGTTCATATGTGGTTCGCAACAGGTCGTGTCTGTATGTGTGATTATCTGACAAGGGTGTCACGTATCCCATAATGGGTGTGCACAGTGTCACCTAACAGGTTTGCTGGGTCTCCTTGCTGCGTGCAGCTGCGAGGGCAGGTACAGCCAGGAAGCTGCTCTCAGATGGCTTCTTGGGGTGAAGGATTCTGCTGGGAAGCTCCTGTTCCTCTGCTGCTGTGCAGCACTGGAGATGTTCACCCGTTCAAGGATCTTGTATACCAGATGGATGGTTAGCAGGATCAACGCTAGCTCCTGGGATACTGAAGCAGGAGAGGGTCTTTAACTCCCTCCGCCAAAATGTAGACCCTCCTCTGTAATATGGAGTGTTACGTGGGGACAAGTCAATGAGTTCATGGTTCATGCAACTTGGCAGGTGTGCCAGTGGTCCTGTCAAAAGGGATGTGTTCATTGCTGTTCCTTGTATACATCAACTTGAAAATGTGAATAAAAGTAAAGAAGTGAAGTCACTGGGTAAAGAAGTTTTTCAGTTCAAATTAGCTAAAAAAAATTGTTTTATCATTACTCATAATACTAAAAATGCTTTACCCTGAAAAACAGAGTGATTGTGTCCTCTTCAGCCTTATTTGTTGCCATGCTGAGGGGAAAAAAGTGGATCTTGATTAGCTGAGTTATATGTCTGGTTCCTGTTATTCATGAAAGACCAAAATCTGATGCTTTTGAAATGGAAGCATTAGTCAAATAGCTACAGGGGTTTTTTATAAGGAGTTTTTATTGATACTCTGTTTATAAACTCTGCAGATCTGTGCCATATTCTGGATGTTTCATGCTTCTTTAGGATCATAAAAGTAGCTAGAATTTAGGCAGACTTTTTTTTGGTAAGGAAAGATTGCTTTTCTCCACCTATTATCAGTGGAGGCCTAGTACTTGTTTCCCTGGTCTTTCTAGGGTTGATTAGAAGTTGAGCCATCAGGAAGGTCCAGAATTAAATATTTTCTAGTACCACCACTACAGACAAGGTGCTCAGACATTGTGGCAATTACATCTAGTGTCAAATTTGAAGGTCTGCACGTGTTCGTTGTTGTTAGAGCAATCCTTTTAACTGTTTGCTTTTATCTTTAGACCTGGACCTTAGTACTAGGAAAAATCTCAGAATGAAATGGATAACTGAAGTCAGAGTTCCAAATTAAAACTTGGTGTGTTTGATTCAAATTAAACTCGAATCCTTTCGATAACACAGGTTAAACCAGCTCTTCTATTGTGGATCTCAGGAAGAAAACAAAAACAAAAACAAGGTATTAAAACCTCAATTCCATATCAAGGTGCATACAGCTTTCCTCTCCACTCACAGCTTTTTGTGATCCTACTTCACAGCCTCTTCTTGTCCTGAATCCTGCAGCTTTCTTCTGTCTTGGATTCTGGATACTAGGTATTCATTCCATGGTAGTAAAGGAAGAGTTACCATGTTTCTTACTTTCTGGTGGATTTTCAAGGTCTCATTATCCATGTGACTTATATTCATACTCAAAATGGTAAGAAAATATTCTTTGAGTTAATTTGTCTTATCTGTTTAAAGAATAAAGATTTAAAACATAGGCAATGGTACCTGAAGTTGATGTATTCATATGCAACTATCATATCTCAAATATCAAACCTACAGTCATTACAAAAACGTACAATGTAATTATAATTGGCCTTAAACCATTACCCCCAATATTACGTATGGTATTAAAATTATATCACCATCTAGTGACCCTTAGATGTCCACATCAGAACTTGCTTCCAAACCCTGATTTTATTAATAATAAAGGAAGCTTTTTTCTTTTCTTTTGTAGATACCAGGCTGAGTTAGTGTGGACTTAACAATGTATCCTGCATTGAATCTAACTAGCAGTATGAGTCAAGAGAAAACACTTCTCTTTTAAATCTTTCAAACTTTTGTAAGGTGCTTGTAGATCTTTCAATGGCAGGTTCTCGTTATCTTTATTTTAATATTCCTTTTGAAACCATGCAGATCCTCATATTTGGCCTGGAAATAATTTGGTCTGATGGTCTTGTAATTGCATTTAAAATTGCGATGTTCCGCAAAGGGGGCAGGCGATGTTTAGTGCTGCTGTTGCCCTTTGTTGGAGCCGCAGTTGAGCTGCAGCCAGTAGGGGCACGATGGGCAGCTGGTCAGGGCAGCCCGTGTCCAAGTTGATGGCATCATCAGAGAAAATTATGCGGGGTTTCATATTTTTATATTCGTATTTTTATTGCACTTCTACGTCATGCGTAAGAGGTGTGATCAGATGTACAGGTCCTGCGGTCTGGACCTGTAAACGCCATGCAATTGTTAGATACGCCGTTTCAGACTCGGGCAAGACTTTTAGGACTTTGGGCAATTAAGCATTTGTGCGCACAAAGTACACTCTCAACTGCTTGCGTAATTTGCATGAATAGCTGGTTGCCCGCGTAAATACATAATTCATTAGTTGTTTGTGCTCTTAACTGTTGTCGACGTATAGCTGTGTCAGTTTGCTTTTTTAGGAGCATTAGTGAAAAATTTTTAATGCTCGTAGGAGATGCAAACAGGGAGAGGATAATGAATATGGTACTTTATAAGTATGATCCACACGGAGTTGTTTTCATAATCTAGGAGCTGTTATTTTAAAAACAATACTTAATTGAAAAACATCTGGGAATTATTTTCAATAAACTTTTCTAGGTGCTGACCTGTCGCTACAGACAGTGCTGTATTAGCTAAGGTGTTTAAATGCCCGTGGCCGTGTGTCTGCACGGCTCTGTATCGGGATTTTTCAGCCTGGTCACAGAGTTGTTAGTGTTTTAATGCGAGCGGTTCGTGGAGGAGGCTGGGGCCGGCAGCTGAAGGCGACGCAGGTTCCTTCCTCGCCCTCGTTGGGCTCTGGATGAAGCTCCTCAAACGCAGCGAGGGGCTGGTCGCTCGCGCAACGCTGACAGAGGCGCATCCCTATGAATGAATAAACCATTTATAATTGTATTTTGTAAAGTGCACAGTCGCCATAAATGGTATGAGATTTTTTTTTCCCCCTGAATTGGGTTCTTTGTGCTGAAATGTGTAGTTAGCACAAATATTCATTCTGCTCTGCTGTATAAGCCGAAAGGGTCCAGAGGGAACTATGAATGTGCAAGTCACACTGACATTTCCCTCCTCAGTCCTTTGCCCTGATATTGTAACTTCTCTATTTATCGTCAAAGGCATAAGCAGGGAATGTATCCAGCTGATACAAAACACTTTAACTCTTTGCAAGTGGTAAAATTCGGGTTTTAAAATGGTGATTTATATTAATCAACTTCCCAGTTCCTTTTGTATATTTGTGAGTTTTAGGAATGTGAAGCTCATGCAGTTAGGAAGCACTAAACGTGTGCAGACTGCGTATTTGCTGAAAACCAACAGTAAGTGCTACAGTACTTAGAAGGGAACTGTAATTGCTCTAAGCTTTCCCTCTTCTGGGATGTATAATACTCTGATCTTCATAATCCTGGGTATTGAGAAACTGAATAACAGTTGTCTTGTTTAAAGTAAAGTGAAAAACATCAATTGCATCTCTCCTCCCTGACTCTTACCCCTGGCAGTACTGCCTTGAAAAGCAATTTTCCTTCAGAACCACTGACATATTAGTGCCCTTAAAAATTAAGATGTTGATTCATTAGTCCTTTAAATTCTTGCAGCAAGTCACTATACATTCTCTTTATTTGAATATCTCATAGGGCTATACAAATATAAAAGCTAATAGGGCACACTAACAGTGATGTTTATATTTTTAGAATAAAAAGATGTGCTGTGTATATGCCACATTTGTGGTGCAGGGCTCGTTTAACCAGAATTAAGCTCCAGAATTAATGTGGCTGTAATAATCATCAACTCCATGAAAACATGCATGCTTCTCATATGCAATACTGCTATTTTTCTAACCAGCATCTCCCTATATATTTTACTGCAACATATTTCCGTTGGCGTTTTACTCCAAAGTGCTGTTAGAAATAATTAAGGGACAAAATCCTTGTACACGTTTTAAAGTAACAGAAACAAACAAACAACCTCCCCCCCAAGTAATTGTCGGCCCATGTCAGCAATTCAGTTATTAGGATCACATAAGCCCATGTCTTCTATATTCCACCCAGAATTGTTTTAAGGTCCTTGTATGCATAGAATTTTGAAATATATTATTTGAATATAAAAGTAGATTATGTATTTCCCCTGTGGCTGGCCAAATGTCTTTCCAACAAAGGGTAAAATAAGAAGGCTATTTTTTTGTGTAAAAGAGTGATCTTTTTAGTCATGCTTGATTGCTTTTTCAGGACTTGTCTCCATTTATAATGAGATATTCTTGGACTCATTTGAACCAGAAAGTTTAGTGAAATTGTTACACTTTTACATAAAATACCTTGAATTATTTAAAGTGTCTCAAACTCGGTGTTTTTAAAATATACATAGATATGATATATATATTGGATTTTTCAACTTCACAAACTCAGCAGGGCTTAAAATGGAAATATATTTAGCATATTTGCAAGAAATATTTGTTTTAATCTCTCATACTTGTCAGCACTTCACACTAATTTAGTCTTATCTGCTGCTGAGGAGTTACACGCTAAAGGATGCACTTGTTATTCAAATCCCTGTTAATGTTCCATATCAAAGTTTGGCAAGAAAGCTGTTACTGTATTGGAATACGATCCAGGAAAGTTTTAATTATCTGTACTTTTCAGAGGACTTGGCCCAGGACGTCTGTGCTGGAGTATCCAGGACAATGAGGACTGTTTACTTTCATCAGCTGTTTAAAATGGCATTAGAGAACATGTTCTGTGATGCTGTTCTTAAAAGATCTGACGTGCAAGGAAATGCTCATAGCTTGCTTGAGGAAAAAAATGTATTTTTATTATAGTTGCAGTGCCCAGATAAAATAGAAAATATGTTAGGCTTTAGAAATATTTCTTATTTGCAGTTAAAGACATATTGAACCTTAACTAAGTTTCTGTTTTAGATTTAGCAAATATGTGATCATAAATCTGTGCTGAACTTGATCCTGGTTCTTGCATTACTCTGTATTTAGTATGTTCTTAGATATATTTGCTAAAATATTTCATTATAATCCTAACAGGGCTTACTCAAGCCTTTCTGTATTTTACAGGCAAAAATATCTTTGCTAGTTGTAAAATAAGTAGCAAAACCCCACAGGAGTTCTTTTTTTAAATGAACAAATTGCCCAATATTGGAAATTTTATTTTCAGTATTTTCTTCAGGCAGCATAATAAACAGCTCTTTTACGTCTGAACCCACAGCAAAACTGTGGCTCATATCTCTTGTAATTGTCCATTCTTTTTTATAAGATTTATTTTTGCCTGTGGTGCTGAACTGAAAAAGTCACCCAGCTAAAATGTAGTTACTTCATTTCCAAGTAAAAACAATAGTGTTTTCATGTCCATACTTATTATTATTCTGAGAATGTACTAATTTGTTACATCCAAGATGACGGTTAGTTTGGGCCATGAAAGGGGCACTGTGCCAAGTACTGCAGTTAAGTAAAAGGACTTCTTTCATGGCAAGTAGTGGGACAGAAAGTAGCCTGCAGTGCATGTGGGTATGGGAAGGCAGATTGCCAGCAGAGTCATCCTGGTATCAGGCTTTGCTGTGTTGGGCTCTGAATGAAGCTAAAACTATGATTTCACTAAATGTCGGCATGGGCAGCCAAATTTTCAAACCACTAGTGCTCTAAGGAGCAACTGATAAATGTTTTATCCCTGCGGGCTGTAGTTGATGTTGCACAAGGATTTTGCATGTGCTCAATGCATTATCATTCTTGGCATTAAGCTTAGATAATTGTCTACTTATATTGAGCCTGTAATAGCAAAATACAAGTGAAGAGGCATATTTTACAAAGTAAAACTATGAAATAGGTTTAACTATATTACTATGGATTTTTTTTGTTCTATCCTACTAAATTTGAATGAGAATGAAGTATGATTCTATACCTTAATTCTGCTCAAACCAGGGTGGTCTCATAATTTTGTTTTACATGCATGACATTGCTTAAGGTCATTAGTTGTAAATCTTAGTATAAAAAGACTGAAAATATATTCAGTACTTTGTAGTTACCGAATACATATTTAAAAGCCTCTATGAAAAGTCGGGACCTACATGGCAGATTTTCAGTTACTGAATGGTCAATTTAATGATGTAGATTAGCTGTATCTAAACAGTAAATGGAGATAGGCTGTTGCGAGGCTTTGATGAATCTCTCTGATGCATATCCCAGTTCATCAGTTTTCTAATTTTGGAGATTAGTATTCTGCTTTTCGATCCTAATATACTCTCTGGTAACATTTTATTTGACATTCAACTAAGATGAGGTATAACTTTATTTACATTTTTCCTTTGTTTTGCTGTAGCTAGTCTAATAAACACAAATCAAATTTGAATTTGGCCTGTCTCTTTTCAGTGACTAATGTAATGGTTTCATTTTATCACACGTTTTTTTTTCGTAGCATTACCTGCCTTCTAATTAATTACTTAAATCAGTATCACATATATAAACAGAGCCTTTGCTATTGCTAAAACTTAAATGCTTTAAAGGCAACTGGATTGTATAACAGTTTTTTTTTTTTTTCAGCACAGCTAAAATTTAGCCAATAAGAGTTTAGCAGTTAAAACTTTATAGAGGAAAAATTGCTGCTCTTTATCATATAAATAATTACAGGCAATAAATATGTATAGTGTGACCAACCTTAATATGTTTATAAATTGTGTTTATGCAGTATTTATTGAGCACATATAGGAAGCCCTGTGTGTATATGTTAAGGAATATTTACACATTTTATTTAGGAAGGATCCTATTTTGTTTTTATTGTTTGTGTTCTTGGAGCTGAAGTAGTTTGTGCAAATGTGTATAATACATTTTTAACATATTTCAACCTGAAGGCAACTAATGTCAATCCAGTTGATAAACATCCTCTCAGATAAGATGCAAATCCAAATAAGTAAGTTATTGAATATACTATTAATTTCATCTTTGCAAATGCAGGCTCTTTAACCTACAGAATAATTAAATATTTGTAATAAAGCAGTTAACTCGAGCAGTTTATTGCTGTGATTTGCAAAACTGCATTGAGCTGCTTTCCTTTCATTTCATTGATGGTGGAACAAACATTTCTTTAATAAGGCTACAGTGCATTCTAATTTTGTTGCAAAAGCTTAGATAAGGATCAGGCCCCCTCTGAATCACTGCTTTGACCTATGACATTGAAAGTGCTGAAGCGCTTTGGCAAAAGAAGAGTTAGTCATTCATTATTATGCACAGGACTTTCCAGTTCTAAAGGGGCTCTGTGCTTTCTCTCAGATAGACTTTGTTTGTTGGAAATGAGAACTGTATTTTGGCAGTAAAGGACAAGAACTGAAGCAACTCTGCAGGCAGACTCATTATGACATAATCCTTCATTAATCCTTATTCTCTATTAATAGATCATGACAGAAGTTTTGCTTTGGTTGACCATCTTCACCAGCAAGCTCTGAGAAAGCTTTAATAGACAAAGGTCCAAGCCGAGCTCTCAGAGCTATCATTTTATTTGTGGTTTTAAGAAAAGATGTATGCTTACCTTTGACAAGTTAGTATGTTAAGTGATCTCTCTCTCTGTTAGATTGCAACCAAGATATGTATCTTACAAATGTGGCATATCTATCTGAAAATGGGTTACTTAAAATCACTCACCTGACACACAAATACACTGTAAAAATTAGGTTTTGACTGCAGAGTTGCTACAGGACAAATATAAGGATGCATGACTCCAGCAGTGGCGGGGGTGGCGGGGAGAAATGAAAGGACTGAGGGAAGACAGCCTAAGTAGCGTGCGGGGTGAATACGACAAAATACGACTGAGAGAAAGGAAACCTGAGTTCTTTTGCTACAGAGAAAGATCAGGAGAAAAACTTGGAACATAACTGTGGAGTTATGTTTACTGTTGAAAAATGATACAATTATTTTTATGGAAGTCAAGAATAGTGAGATTCATATTTGGCAGATGCAGCAATATATGGAAGGTCTTTAGCCATTCTCAAGGCATCATAGAGACAGTGGTGAAGCATAAGTGCACAAAAAATAAATAAATTACACATTAAAAAAAATCAATGCAGAATCAAATGCTGTTAAAACAATACCGGGATTTATAGAAGAGAAGTCAAGCTTGCTCTTTTAAAAGCACCAACCTTCCTTCTTCTGGCCTGCCGTTTTCACAGCAGCTTTTCAGTATTTTTGGTGTAGTGTTGACCATTGACTAAGTTGTGCTTGGTTCTTGTTAGAGCTGGATCTGTTTGCATTAAATCTAGACTGTGCCTAGTGTATAGTACTTTAAGATCAGTTTTCTCATCTGCTGAGATATTTTTGTAAAGCTGTTGATGACAGAGTAGGCCAGGGTGATTTGTTGTACAAATTAGTCTCTGTAAAGGGTACTGTTTTAAAATTTTATCTGAATATAAGCCAAAATATAATTTCTGAAACAACTGCCTACATTCTACTTATGATCATTGTACTGCAGCGTTTTTTTAATTGAAACTGAAAATTTTTATAATCTATGAGATCTTAATCATTTGATGGGGTAAACCAGACTATTTCCAGTGACTTCTATGAAACTGTATTGATTTACATCCATTGTGAATTTGACCATTAATTTTATTAACATCATCTTATGCTTTTTTCTCTGTTTGGCATGACACATTCTCTCTAATACCTGATTGACTGGGGAAAAATGGTGTGGTAATTTCCTGTGTGTTAGAGGTTGGATGGAGAAGAGCTGCTTTTTAACACACACACGCACAGTTTTGGATCTTTGAAGCACCCCCAGGATTAAGTGCCCAAAGAGACAGTTGGGAAAAACATGTCCATCTGAAAATGTAATAATTATAAAAATAGCATTTTATTTGCTCTTAGAAGGATAAGAATTTATGCCTGAAACTCTCCATATGTTATTCTTTTGTGTAGCTTCTTAGCACCCTGCCTTTTCAGTCCAGAAAGGTATGAAATATGAATAGATAGGATGTTAACTTTTTCTGTAGGAAAGCATCATGATACAAATAGAGGAGATGGGCAATATGTTTTACAATTTATAATTTCTATTGCCATTTAATTTAATACTTCACACAAATAAGAGCTTGACAGTTGCTGCATTCTGTGAGAAACCGTTGTCAAGTTTTTTCCCTCTGCAAAGAATAACATTAATTAATTAATGCTTTCTGATAAGAAGTATTTTTGAATTGGATTTAAACATAACATGACCTTTGAGATATGGGGGAAGAGGGGAAAGGAAATGGGAACACACAATTCCGAAAGTCTAAATGAGTTACATTTTACTCTTGTTTTACACTTCTTTGAGAGACTGCACAATGCAGCTTGCTTCTGATTGGAGTTTGGCTCCTCTTGCTACACTACAGACATGCACACATAAAACGTTGATAGCTTTGAAACTAGCTGTGGTTACATAAAGGCCTTTGAGTGTTCAAGTCCTGACTAAAGCTCACTGGTTCAAGCACATCTGTTTTTAATAGTTGCTTTCTGAAGAAGAGATTTATGATAGTAGGCAGCCCTTTAATCTAGCAGACAAAAGGCATAACAGGTTCCAATGGACGGAGGCTAACACCAGGCAAATTCAGTCTAGAAATAAGGTACAAATGTTTAACATTGAGAGTAATTAACCATTAGAGCAACTTACCTAGCAACAGGTCGGAACATCTATCACATTAAACTTGAAAATCAAAACACCATCTATTGAAATACATACAATGCCTCAAACACAAGTTACAGGTTTGAAGAAAATATGAGGTGAACTTCATTGGTCTGTGTTATACCTGTTTTATACCTGGCTTTAAAATCAATGGTTGTATTTTCTGAAGTTCAATCATTCATAATTTAAAATTACATTACTGTATACAATTCAGATGAAATCCCCTCTGATTGCTGAAAGTGCTGTGACAGACCAAGAGAAAAATAATGATTTATCACGTTTTATAGTATTAAAAACTGGTGGCACCATCCTGGCTTATGACACTAGCACATTTATCCTCGAGGAACATGAATTGCTGCTAGCATCAATTAACAGCAACACTATATTGTCTTTCACATTTAACTTGCTAATGTTCTTCTTTTGGCATTGAAATTACATTGCTGAAAAATGGTAGTCTTGTTTGTCTTGGCCTTCTTGATAACCTCAGAAAATAAATGGGGTTCAGCACACCTAATTAGCCATTTTCCTTATGTTTCACATCTTGGTATTCAACTTCTCACTGGGAGGCCTGACACCATGGCAGGTTCTGGGACGTTAGACAGCCATCTATGGACCATGGATTTTACATTTTTCCTTCAGATCAGGCAGAAGTTTTTCAGAAAATGAGGTGGTGGGTGCTGTGGATTGCAAATTGAATGATGTCATGCTTTTGCAAGAAAGACAATACTCTGGATTACATTCAGCAAGATATGAAACAATTGTTTTGTGCTGCTTGGCACTGACAAGGCCTCAGCTCTGTTCACTTTTGAGAACCTCACTTCAAGAAAGAAGTGGGTGAACTGGAGCAGGAAAATGAAAAGATCAGAGGGCTAGAAAATATAGTAGGTTTAACCTGAAGAAGGCAAGAATGAGAGGAGCCTCATAGCAAATTCAAGTAAATAATAGTCTGTTGCCAAGAGAAATATGGGGATAGGATAAGAAATAATACACTTAAATTGCAGCAAGAAAGATGCTTGGTTAGAAACAAAAATTAACTTTATAGCAGTTAGGATAGAAAGTTACTGAAATAGTTTGCCTAGGGATTTATGAAGTTACCGTCATTGCAAGTCTTCAAAAGACAGCCTAGACAAACATTCAGGAATGCCATAATTATAGGTGATTCTGCTTTTGTTGGGGGAGATGAGGCTGGAGAGCACGATGTGAAGAGAGTGTGAGGGTCAGACTAGTACTGAAGGTTTCTGCCAGCCGTCCTCTCCCTAAATAGAGTTTCTCCAGGTAGCCTATAATATCCAGAGGATTCCATGATCTTCTGTTGACAATCTTTCTGTAGAGGCCCATATAAGAAGTCAGAGAACTGACGTAAGCTGTGGTGGTCATTCTCTGTGTTACCTCCAGGAGGGAGTGACTTGGTTATAGATGTGGTAGTTACAGGCACCATTGCATGCCTGGCTATTGCTGATTATGTTGGCCAGCATCTCACATAAGATGACAAGAAGCACCAAAAGCACCAGCCTCTGCGTGACCCCGTTATTTCCAGTAGTAACAACAGAAAATAAGGAAAAAAGGAAAAGAAAGTCTGGCAGAGCAAAAAATAAAGAAGCAAAAGATGTATTTTTTAGACCATAAGATTGGAAGCTTTCAGTTTGGGATGACCAGTTTTCAGGTCAATGAGGTGGTGGTCATCTTCACAAGACAGGCTACCACCTGATCTCATAGGGGACTTTATTTCCATAGTCACATATGGTAGCCAAGCTCAGTTTGCATAGCAGTTCTAGAAGCAACTGGTGTGTCCCCCCCTTACTTAGCATTAGTGGTCATATAGTTGTCATTCTATCTGCAACTGTTCACATTTTCCTAGTGAAAGGGAAAACGGACCTCTGGAGAACCTCCCAGTTCTCGACTTCAAAAGGAATGATGCACTTCATACCCTAAAGAACCTGAGGGAAACTTTCCGTTCCTTAGGGACTTATATCCCAGCATCCAGAAAGTAAATATACTAATGACCCATAAACATCATAGATTTTTTCAGTTATCTAAGAAAATATAGCAGTTCTATAGTTGAAGACAAACCATCCTGAACTCACTCCACCTTTATGAATAAGGAATAATTCTGACAGAAAGACTGAAAAATTTTATCTGGGTCACGTGACTACAGGACCTGTCATTTCTCTTTTCAGAAGACTTCTGATTTACCTTAGTCAGGTATGGCTGTGA
Source organism: Dromaius novaehollandiae (assembly GCF_036370855.1). Classification (NCBI taxonomy): domain Eukaryota; kingdom Metazoa; phylum Chordata; class Aves; order Casuariiformes; family Dromaiidae; genus Dromaius; species Dromaius novaehollandiae. Next base: position 10,552,031 of record NC_088106.1, read on the forward strand.
ATGAAGTTGTGTATCACAGACAAGTTATCAGCTTTTTATGCTAATTCATGTTTATTCCTAATTGCAAGCCCATGACTCCTTCAGTCCTCACAGAGCCTCCTCAAATGACTCTGCTATGGTAAGAAGTCCTCTCACTTCCTAGTTTTAGGACCAGGAGGAAGTGTCTCATCAGAATCAGGAAAGAGGGTCTTTTTTCAAGTTCTGAAGAGAAAGGGGGATGGCAATGCAGCTTGGACTTAATGAAATAGAATTTGTTCATCCAGAACCTGAAGTTCATGATCATGATGCTGGTCACCAGAAGCACCATCTAGACTTCAAAATGTCTTTTTATGCATCTCAGAAGTACCTGGGATTGTAGTAGCTCAGAAGTGATGCCAGTTCAAAATCCTACAGATATTCATTCAAATTCCAGCAGAACTAGCAGCATAATTTGGGAAAAACAATGTTTAAGTACATCTATAAATAGAACATAGTAGTGCTTTTTGCAGTTGTCCCAGATCATTTGATATCATCTCAGCTTGATGGTGGACTTAATATGAAAGTGAGTGCCTAGAAACTAAACCTAATGGCATCGTAGAGATCCTCCAGGTGAACCTTGAATCTGCACCCATGCTTGCGTTACTTTTCTCAGGACAAATATTGGGCATCATCAGTCTGATTTTAATATTGATAGCTAATTGAGCTAGGATGATGACAACTCACTGCTGACTCATTTAGTGTAGTGAATCTAGGTGAAGCCATATACCATACTGCAACACTTGTCCGTATAGTGATGGTCTTGAAAATGTGCTGGTCTTTGCATTGAAATGTCCCATGAGGCCTTCTGCTTTCTTTTTCTATCTGTATCTGTAACTGTAGCGATGGATACCTCATTGCTAGACAGGAGAGTGAAGGTGGATGACCTTGAGGATCTGTGCCTGTATGTTCTGAACAAAAATGTAGATGCATGATAATGTCTGGAACCAGGGTGATTTGCAAGGCCTGTAAATCCTTGCTGCAGCACGCCTTGGGAGAGCGATACACAAGGCTGGTGCCACTGTAGTCACGTTTGCGTAAGTAAACATGGCAGTAGGAAGTCTGTCTCTCTCAAGCAGTGATCGGCTCTGGAGACAAGAGTATCGCTACCAGGTTTTCGTTCCTGTTGTTCAAACTACCTGTCCTTCAGAGCAGCTATAGGCAGAAAATTCAGACCTACCTTTTTTAATTGTGAGGGGAAATCAAAGACTATGCTCTACAAAACATCATTTCGGATTGCAGTGACCCCTAAACAGGTACGTCTGTAACTCAAAATAACATAAAAGACCAAGACTTTTTCTTTTCTTTTTCTTTCCAAATGACACCTGGACTGAGGATCCCAATTCAGCCACTTATTGACCTGTCTGTGCTTTTTGATTCTTGGAAAAGCCAGATAATACTTGGCAAATCTTATTTTGGATTCTTTATGCTCAAGGTAGTTTTGGTTCCCTGAGGCACTGTGTGTTTCAGGCAGTCCATTCTGAAATACTGCATTTATTCTGTGACATAGCGCACTGTCTGTAAGTTCTGTTTTGAATATTGTATTCAGTAAAGGGACTCAGATGGACTAGCTATTGCTTTGGAGTTGCTCATGGTAATAGGTGCATACAGTAGATCACTCAAACGTGAAAGAATTTTCTTGATCTGTAGTAGCTGGAGTGTTTCAAGATATTGCACATATGAAATTTCATAGCCTGCCCTCTTGTCTGCCTTTGAGTTTGGCATATCTGTAGCTTCGTGACTGAAGGGAAACTGAGGCATGATAGATGTATTCTGTCCTTTTTATGCCATCATAGAAAGTGTGAGCAGTGGCAGAGTGTTTGCCGAGTTAATATTGCTGGGCACAGCGATCTCTGCGTGGCGATCGTGAAACACGAAAGCATATGCATGTGAATCAGAAAACCTAAAAGAAAAAAAAAATCCAGTTACTGTAAATAACATTTCTCTAGCTTCACAAACCATGGGATTTCTATGCTGCTTCATTTGATTTTATTTTTGTGCATTCCTCTTCTGTCAGCTGTAGATGGCAGATCCTTATCGTCTGTATTGAAGCAGTGTTCAGGAATGCCAGCCAGGGCCCGGGACCGGAGCACACTAAGCTCTTTGTGAATACAGTTGTTGATGTGACAGTCAGTGCTGTTAATTGCCATGAAAAGCATCACTTTCCTAGTCCAACTCTTCTTTAATATATTTATGCAGTTGCCTTTTTGACTGGGCTCTTCTCCTTGTGGCGAAATATAGAATTGTAGCTGTAAGAATACAGAAGAGAGCCAAAGTATACACACTATTTGTAAGCTACCAGTCTATATGTGTGAGTGGTCAGCTGATCAGTGAGCTGGTAGTTAACAGTTCAATAGCAGAAAGTAGAGGTTTTCGTATGCAGCAAGGATTTTTTGGCACTGCAAGGAGCAATTCTGAATCACTTTACGCTCCTGGGTTACCTGAGTGATCTTGAGCATGGATTGTGGTGAATCTAGGCGTTCAAAGGAAAGTGAATGGAAATTGCCTTTTTTCATGGCTGGAGAATTATTTTGTTATGGTGCCAAGCAAAAAAAACGCTAAATATGTGCAGATTTTTTTCTAAAGAACTGCCAACAGTACTGAAACTTCTGGTGACCCTGGGATGAATTTCAGATTCTGAAAGGAAACAAACAGGCAGAAAAACAGAATAGAGCAGAAGTAATTGCAAACATGTGATCCCAGGTCTTGTGCACAGATTTAATTAAGATCTCTACCTTCAAAAGATTTGCCAAGCAGTTTTTCTAAACCTTAGGCAAAATAGGTTGGCTGGTCCATGTTCGGAGGCACAGGCGTTAATTTTCATGGTACAGAGGGAATCCCTTTGTTCAGAACTATGTTACTTCAAGCAACGATTTCATTAGGGTGAATATTTATGTAAATTTTGGATACGCTCTGTGTACTGGAAAAACTCTTCCTGAAAATATGCAGCACATCAATACTGAGTTGTTTTTGGTTTTTTCCCTCTGCCATGTACCGTTCTTAGAGATGTAAAGCAACACATCCTATGTTTCCTCCCCTTTTTTGCACACAGAATAGAAATTACAGCTACAGCTTAGCTTGTTTTGCTTGTGGATCAATGCCAGAAAGCAGTTTTGAAGGTGTTTTAAAATGAAGACATCTGGCAGCTGGCATACTTGCAATTCATTTGCCAAGACAAGTTGCATGCTGCTGGAATTTTCAATTGAAGGTCACGCACCAGGTAAAAATCAGTCAGGTGGAGCTGGTGCGTGGTGAACCCACACGCTTGAAGAATTGCTGTCTCAGGGATGTGTGGGTGGGCTGAACTGTGAAGTATGTTTGTCTAATTTTCTCCTCTTTAAAATGTGAAACTCGAAGCTAAAAAGAGGTCAGTGAAGCTGACAAGAAATCACAAGGCTATGACATTTCAGTGGAACCACCATCAATTAGTTTGAGCAGAGGGTGCCAAAAACAAAAAAAAAGGATGAATAACAGAATCCGACATAATGTTAGACAAACACTCTGCTGTCAACTGAGTGGTCACACAGTTTTTCCTCTCATTTTTTCAGTAAGAAATAGCCTAGAGGATTATTTGTATACAGCTTTCTACTGACAGTGAATTAGTAACAGTGTGTCATTGTGCATTCGGTTATTCAGTGACAGCTCTGAGACTAAGCTGTTTACATTAATTGATGTTTAATGGTATTAATGCAGTATGTTTTACCATTATAAACTTTCACTATCAATACGGTTACTTACTAAGATACTAATGCTTTCTAAATCAAGAGATCTGCTCCCAGAATGGTTTTATGCATGTTTAGGTGGAAAATGTGTGTACTCTTTTTACAATGTCAGGAAATGTTCAGTTAACTGCTGCAAAACTAAAAACATGTGAGGCCTGAATTCTTCTCCAACATAAGCACATTTTATATAAAATAAGCTCCCTTTACTTTAGTAGATATATGTATGATCTGCATCCATGTAAAAAAGAGGAAAATCAGGCCTAGGACACGTCTGTTACCTGTAGAAGTATGAATGAAAGTATGAATGTAGCAGGTTTTTCTGTGTTTTCCAGGTAAAAATTGTAATGTAGCATGTTAGAAGGTTTTGCATTCATGAGTTTGTTGGATATATATGAGCCTATAAATGAGCTTATTCCACATGAAAACAGTTTGGGCAATACTGGGCTTGCCAAAGTACGAAAATAAGAAAAATTATATTCCCTACCATTACTGAGCAGGGACGTTCAGAAATTAATTGAGCAGCATTTATTCACTTGGTAGGGTCAATACAGCTCCTTGTCCGGAGAGTATCAGTGGTTTCTTCTGCTTTCTAAGTAATAAAAAAAAATACTTTTATCACATTTTTCCTGGAACTCTTCAGCACAGGGACTAGGGATCCCTGCTATTCCCTTGCTTCTGAAGGTAGGGCCTCTAAACTCTTAGGCTGACTGAAAAGATAAATTTATTGTTCACTACGACCTTTCTGGACCTTTCAGACAAGGAGCAGGAGAAGTACAAGGGTGCCTGATAAGGCTATGAATACAGGCTCCTGAACTTTTCTGCTCCTAAGGGAGTTACTTGGTGCTGTTTGATTGCATTGCAGTATGGACTCTTACAGCTAAAACACTGAAGAATGTACTGGAGCCAGAACCCCCTCCAAATCTCTGTAGAACATTATTTATGGCAACATATATTGGTAAAAGTACCTCTCTAGGCAATTTGTCATCAAGGGAGACTGAAATTTCATTAGCAAAACAACAAACACTTACTTAACACCCCAAAAATTGGTTTCTAAGTAAAATTCAAACTATACCCCTTTTCTTTTTTCCATTAAATTGTAGGCTACCCTTCTGGTACCTATATTCTGGATAACCAGACTTTACAATCTCTATAGGTCCTCCCGTTATATCTTTGTGCAGCTTTCAGGTCAACAGTAGCATAATCTCACTGAAGCCTTGAGCATTACTGCAATAGAAATCATTGATAATTGCTAATATGAATTTCTTTGAACCAAAGGCTTTGATGACTGGTGTCAACACTAGGTATATAATAAAAGGTAAAGCTGTTTCACTTCTTCTTGAGAGGTGCTACATAAATTGTGTAAATGCAACATAGTGTAAAATACTGGATAATTTTTTTGCTTCCTGTAAGAGGGAATGCAGAGTCTAAAGATGAAATATGAAACTGCTTTGAGATGAGGATCTAGAGAAAACGCTGATGATTTGTCACAACTGTTCATCACTGCGCTAAACCTGTTTTGTTTTCCTGCTCAAATTCCTGACAGATAATGGCAATCTGACATTCTTACTGTTTTCATTTTACTGCGAAAAAGATCTACAGATAACGGGCTGAAACCAAGTAGTGTTATTACGTTGCAAGCCTCTTAGTCTCTTAAGAATGATTTCTGGAGTAACACAAGCTGTTTCTACTGCAGTCGTGTGGAATAGTTTGAAGTTACTCTTGCTTAATGTTGAATTCTGTTGCTGGTTGAAAGGAACCCAAACTATAGTTCCCCTGTATAACTATCTCCAGGCACATGGCCCTACTGGCCAGCAAAGGGGAATTATAATTGTTATGTGGAACATCTTCAAAGTAATGCATCTAAGGAAGTATTCTGATTTGATTTTAAATAGAAGACTTGGTTAGTCCTCCTTGGGCTTTTATGTGGCTCTAGTAATGAGAAGTGCCTTTTTCTTAACTTTTATGTAGGGTGTGATGCTTTTGCAAGCCTTATGCTCGAGCGTGGCAAGACATCTGTGCCTTTTTGACACTTGGATTTCACTGTCATACTGCTTTGTATTTTATTTTGGAACTTAGAGCTGTTGCAGTAGGAGGCACGTGAGATCTTAGAGGACTTTACAATGGCCTTCCAAAGGACTTCAGGAGTAGCTGCATGAGCCTAACATTTGCTTTTGTCTAAATATGATTTAGATACTTGATATACCAATGTTCCAAGTCTGTAATAGCCATGTCTCTCTCCATTAATTATCATGAGAGATGAGATTCCCAAAGCTGCTTTGCTTGTAGATCTTGGTTTTGCTGACAGTGTTATCAGCGTGAAAACTCTTCTCCCTGAGTGCTAGGATATCCAAAGTTTAACCTCCCACAGAATCTTTAAAAGCCTTGCGCAGTGCAGTTTTGACTTGAAGTGGTGTATTTATAAGTGTTGTGTATTAATTATTTCTGAAGCTTTAGGAATGAGGATGTTGCCCTCATGTCTGTGTTTTGATTATGGTGAAAGGTTAGCTGTAAATTCAATGTTTTTATTGCAGCTTTTTCTTTGCACAATGATGTATTTGGTTTAGTTATTGTTTTTGTTAATTTAAATACCCCCTGCTGCTGAGGCAATGGCATGTGCTTTAAAAATGGAATTATGAATATGTTAAGGGATACAAATTCCAGTCTTTTAAGAATATAAATAGGTATTGGGGAAGTAAGAAATAATACTGTAGATACTTAGAATGTAATACCATCTTCTGGGCCAAAATAGATCCAAAACACATACTGAAAGTATACTAAGAAACAACTACAACTGCACAACTACTGTGGGAAGATTCTCATAGATATATTTGAAGGACTCTTTCCACATCTCTGGCAACATAGACTAGAATAGAAGGAGTTTAAACTGCATGTGAATAAGTTTTAGAGAAAGCTAAAGGACCATCAGCGGAAATGAGACTCAGGCTACAGGCTTCCTTTCTAATTGATTTGCTTTGATTATCCGTAATTCAGTTTTGCTTTGTTTTTGCTTTTTGCCTTTGGCAAGGCAAAAACTGTTCATCTTTGGTAAAAATATCCTACTTGAATGGGAATGAGAATTTGAAGGAGTTACAGAACTGGTAGGTAACATGAGATTTTATGCGGAGAACTTTTAGTCATGAAATCTATTCTTCTGTATTTAATTATCTGGATACTCTCATGTGGGTTGAAAATTGATTGGCAATCAAAAAGATTACTAATAGGTATCATCCTAAGGAAACAAGGAGTTAGAGACTAAAGACTATTTGAACAAGATCATGCTTGCCTAAAGACCCTGATGGAGAACGAGTTCAGCTTTATTTGAAGATGAGGTAAAATTGGGAAGTGTTGTGAAAAAGCATTAAAAGGCTACAGATATAATGAACCAGTAAGAATCCAGAATGCAGATATGCCGTAGATCTAAATAAAACTCAAAAAAATGAAATTTTGCTACAAAATGATAATTTAATACATTGAGAGAGATGATGTATTTTAATGAATATTCACTGGGAGAGAAAACCCTGGAAACCAGAGAAATTTATGTATGAATAGCAAAGAAACATAATGATCAGCAATAATTTTTAGACAATGTAGTGTAGTAGTCATATACAGCAGTCATGTGAAGGAGGCCCCTTGACAAAGCCTGTATAAGGCTGAACTGTATAAAGCCATAGAAAATGTATAGAAAGAAGTAACTCAGCATTTCACAGGGGAGAAAACTTGATGGTCTGCCAAGTATTTCCCATTATTAGCCTTTTGTTACCTCTGTTGCAGGTGCACACTTATATGTGCATGTATATCTGAATGCATGTGTATCTGTGTTAGTTGTTTATTCAATATGGTGGGCAGTTTGTTTACTGAATATATGAAGCCTGATGTGGGCGTGTTGATTTTAGCATGGCTGCATCCATCATAAATCCATATAGATTTTGGCCCCTTAACATCTGGAAAAAAGTTGAGAAAATTTATATCTTTTACTAAATGCTCTTTTAACTTCAAGTTGTGTCTCTCTTTATTTTTTTCTTCTATTTTAACATAAATTCATTTATTCTTGTATCTCATTTGTATTTCTTTATGGACTATATTACTTGGAGGGAGGTAGCCTTCATCATAGATACACAATTGCTTCTATGCTGTTCATGAGGTAGAGGAAGGAACCTCTGTACCCCATGAAAAAGCCGGTGTACTATGACATAAGGTCTCTGGTAAGGCCAGCACTGTTTCAGTCATTCTCATGCATATAAAAATGCTGACTTTGTAACTAGTTCTTTCTTACTGAATGTATGAATTTCAAACACACCATTTCTTCCCATTTTAATTGTTCATATTTACAGTCTTTCTTACAGCCATATTTAAGAAGAAGCTAATATGTACGTTATATGCACAATGGATGGCGTAAAATAGAAGTAATGTTTAATGATACTTTGGTAGGGATCAAGTAAGAGGGTTTTTTAAAATTATAAATTATTTTTAACTGGCAACATGCAAATGCAAATGATGTAGTGAAATAGAAGGGAGTAAAGTTTGGACATGCGTGAAGCAAGTTAAGCTATACTGGCATTTAGTAGGTCACCACGCTTTGCCGCAAAGACATCCTTTCTTTTTGGCAATAAAAGGTGACAAGGATAAAGGGCATCACCTCTCTGACGTAGCTGTTCGCTTTCAAAGAGGAAGGGGGAGCATTCTTTCACATATCCGACTGGCTACTACATGCCATGGAATAAATGACAGCCATAAGATATGGGCTGCCTACTTGGCAGAAATCAGCCACAGACTTACAGGCTCTATCAGAGAAGGGAAACCGTAGAAGAATTTAGACCCTCAGCTATGTAAGAGCCCAGTTAAGAGCTAAGAATTCTCTGAAACCAAAGTTGTCTGGTTTGTGGGACTTAGTTATATGTTTCTTTTCTTTTTCAGAAACATGGAATGTGTTACAGAAATACATATAAAAAAGGAATGATATTTTCCATAATCTCCTCTAATCTCTTACAGTCTTGTGAAATATCAGTTCAATTCCTTCAGTAGCTCGGTTATTTATAAAGAGACTTCACTGATACTGATAATGTCTGAGTATTTATATCTTAACTCCCTTGGGAATGATAATTTGTTTTCTTATGAATCATTCCAATGGGTTGCTTAGTTTTCCTCCATTTCCAGCTCCCAGTGAGGTCAGCAAAAGCTGGGGAAGACCAGCTTTACTAGCCATGCCTTCCTCCACTGAGCCTAGGGGAACCCTCAACTTACTCGTGCTTCTGCGAAGCTTTGGCAATTTGGAACCAAATTCTACTTTCACATTCAACACCTTAATCATATATAAAAGAGCTTGAAGTGCATACCGAAGGGTATAAGCTGGCTAGGTGTGGTTAATGCACATAGCTTATTCACAGAACCCCTTTGAAAATTTTCACAATCGGTCTCAGAAAGTTTGGATAACTGTATACTCTGTGGTATCTTTACTACAGAAATTTTCTGTCGCAAGCTGCCATGCTCAAGTATGCATTTCTTTTATGAATGAAGGTCTTTTGTGCATCAAGATTAAAATCCTGTGCCTCTCTGCTATGAAGGAAAAAAAATCTCTTTGAGAGTGCAGTTCATGTAAACCATTTCTTTAAAAACAGAGCCCTTAAATAGCTCCAAGTACATTTCTGTGTATGACACATAAATGTCCACTAATTGCATGAAGGGAGAACTGAGATTCCAATAGCAAATTCTGTAAAAAGTAGATATACAAAGAAAAGTGGAAGCATCTGTTTAATATATACGACATTAGAATTTAATTTTACCTCTGTGATGCTTTTGTGTAGCTGCAGTGTTACAGAGGAGCACATAAGCATAGTAGTGCAGTGTCAGCAGGTGCATGCCACCAAATTACTGCTTTTAATTTGCATATTCATCTGCTAAGAAGCATGTCATTATCATATCAAAGGGATACTAAGCAACATCTAGCTTCGAGAGATGTGGCATAGTTTCAATACGAGCAATTAATGCAAGATGAGGACTCTCTTTTTGTCATGTCTCCTAGGGCTAGCTGTAATCGGGCTTATTATTGGATACCAATAAGACTGAGGTACCAGTTGGCAGAGAATGAGAGAAGTACAGAAAAACAGAGCTGTATGAGGCATCTTAACTATACACTTGATAGCAAACCAATTCTCTGGTCACTTTTTAAAAACAAAAGCTCCTACTATCTGCTGAATAAGTCTGATCAAAGATAAACATTAAATGTAGCACATCTTTAAAGGGAGACTAACAGGAAAAAGTTAAACCAAAATAGGCTGTATTTTCCATGAAGTGAATAAATAAAGCTGACTAATGAAATGTAGAATCGGAACTGTGTAGATTCACTTCTCGGGAGTAGAAATATCCAGAGGCTGATAAGGAAGGTGAAGAATTGAGAAACATCAGCAAGTGTCACTAAAGGGGTTCAGCTCAGCGTTGGAAATTTACTGAGTCTTCATAAATGAATGGATCCGATTGTTAAGGGCTAGCCTACCTCTTCCAGGGAAAAGGAAATAAATACAAACTTTTGTAATTCTGTGTCCTTAGAGAAAGGGAATTTTAAGTTAAGTGATCTTGTATTTCAAAGCTACCTATTGCAATAGATGACTACTCTGTAAGACAAAGGAGGTGGATGCAAAACATATGTTCAAGAAGGATGGCAGGTCTGATGTTACTGCTTGGCATGTGGCGTTGTGCTTTGTCAGCTTTCACAAATAGAGCATGAAAGTAGGTGGAGTCTTAACAGTTGAGCAAATAAGTATTCAGAAATAGCTTCCTATGGGTGAAGATCACCTTCTTTGGAGAACTGTTCAGAATATAAGCCAGAAAAAATAGGTGACTCTTATGGGAATGAAGAGATGTACTTAAGGATGTCTTGGATTGGCCTAAGGCCTGCCCTGTTCAGTATGCTCTGTCCAGTGTGCAGGGAGAAGTGGAGGAACAAGCAAGCGTGCAGGGATGTGTCTGCCACAAAACCCTCTGAGCTTCCCCCATTTTGGCTCAGGCTTCCTAAGACCGAGTTGACATCTGTGTTCAATAGCTCTTGGTGAACTTTGGGGAGCAGTTTGTACCCTGGCAGAGACAGTGGGAACTAAAATGTGACTGGTGGAAGATTCCTCACAGAGCTCTCGAATTCATATTTCAGAGGGACAACCTGGGCCATGAACTCTGTGATAATGTATCTGATTTTGCTCAGGAACATTTCTGTCATCATTTAGATGAAGCCAGTGTCGGTTCCCAGACCTGAGAATCTGACCAATAAATGCAGAGATTGAATTTTACTGGTGTCCAAAGGCACCTGAAGTGCAATGATCAACCTCGCTTTTTCAAGGAGAGGGAAACTTTTCTTCCTTCCAGGACAGTGCCATCAGCTTATGTAGTACATAATAGTGGTATAGGAAGTTCAACTTTACATATTTTATTACTTTTATTCCATGCTTGTCACTGAGATCAATTTGCATGGTTTCCAATAACTTTGATAAAGCTAGGATTTTACCCTCTTAGACACTGTTGAGTTGCATTCATAGCAGTAGCTGCCCCAGTATGATGATAATCAGCTATAGGGGCAGTTAGTGATTATATTGTGGGGGTAAGAAAGTGGACTGTAAGGTTTAAATATCATGATTATAATGTTAGTAGTTGTCTTTCATGATTTATTCAATTATATGTTGGTGCAATGACGTGTTTATGTCAGCAAAATGAATTCAGATAAATAAGATGTTCCACCTGCAGGATACAGCAGCTTTTATTAGCTTTTTTTAACAGCTTTCATTGTATTTCATAGCATGGTTTTATAGGCAACATTTTAGGAAATATCTTGGTACACTTAGTAAAAGATAATTTTATAGGCCTTAAAGTTTCACTGGAATTACCAGATAAGTAATCTTCATATTAGTATTTCCTGAATTTTGAACGCTTGAGATTGGCTATTAACAAAGTTTTGTGTCTGCAGTGTGCATATATAGTAATGATTGTCACATTATAATTTACATATGGTTGACCATCAGATATGAAAGGAACTTAAAATTTGTATTAACAATTTCTATGAGATCTTGTATACTTCTTTAGTGTATTTTAATGGTTACAAAAGAGCCACTGAAATCTCATAGGCAAAGCTAGAGTACAAGCATCTAAAATACTTCCAATGTTATTTTTTACCATTATGGTGGGGAAAAAATAGAAACTAGATATTTTGATATTTTGAAATAATCATAAAGATCCAATCTGCAATGACAAAAGGAAAAAAAAATTCAGTTCAGTGGTCTCTACTTCACTAGAGTGCACCAGGAACAGTATCTTTCACTTTCTCTATACATAGAAATCTCTGCGGGATGTCTGGAGAAACCAAATCAAATAAACCCTCAAATTTTCCAAACTATCTTATCCAACACCAATTGTGGTATAAGCCCAAGCTAAAAGAAAATGCCGGGGCCTGTTCGTCCTCTAAGGGATAGGTAGCTTGCAATAGAGTCATAACCTTGCAAAAGTTATTAAAAAGCAGGAAGTTGCCATTGCAATGGATTGTGATTTTGAAAAAAAAATTGATGCTTCAAGATACATTTGAAGTGATTCCAATATGATGAGAAAGCTTTTTAAAATGAAGATTTAATGTTACCCTCAGGAAAATATATGGGTTTCTCACTGAGGGCTGAACTTTTCCTTAAGTTTTTAGAGTTTTAAGTCATATTCTATAGTTTTAACCTAGCTGTTTTAATTCCAGCAAAAAATTTTGAAATGGGAGGAGGAAGTTGTATAGACGGGAGAACCACAAAACTGGGTTTTATTGTCACAAAAAATGTACAGCCACAAGTGTCATTCATTTTAGAGAAGTATAGCTTAATAATTTATTGGACTATTACCTACTCCTAACTTCTTTAGGTTTGCAGTGAAAGATTTATAAGGTAATGTTGAGTACTTCATTTCTCTTTCAGCCTCAGTTTCCTTAATTATAAAATGAGATGATTATATTCTCCACTTCTGTGAAGGGTTCTGTGAAATGGCATAATCTGGGGAAGTTTCTATGCTTTTACTGAAAAAATTGATAAGGAAATTAGTCAACTGTAACTGATGTCTTGTCTTCAGGAGTTGATTTGAGAGTGGACTGTACATTTTGAGAAATTATCCTTTTTTGTTCACTAAAGAAAAAGGTTGTCAAAGTAGTTAGACTTTTTTTGAGGGAGCAATACTTATTTAGTTTCTTAGGGTTTGACATATAGTAAAATCCATATGTAGTGAATTTTTATAAGGTAAAACAGTGATGGTGAAGAACGAAAATGTTGAGAGTTTTACTCAATATGTTACAGCATATCATTTGTAATTCTTATAATTTGGCATATTCTTGTCTAACTATGATGCTAAGCTTCTCTTTATAGCACAGGTGAATAGTAAGTCTGTACTTACTTCTGTACTCAGAAACACTCCAGATATTTCATAAAATGGATCTAAAACATTTTTGCTTATTTTTTTTAGAAGTTTACTACATAAATGTAAAAGAGATTTAAAGCATTACAGAGCAAAACTGGAGAACCTTTTACAGTTTCCCAAATTAAGCCGCATATTTACAGTTAATGTCACTTGTCAGATCACTGTTTTACTGTAATATGAAGAAATGAGTTTAGGTTACTTTAGATAAAAATTATTAATTAGACAACGCATAACATATTCAAGTTCAGTTGGCTGTTTATGTTGTTATTTCTAATATCACTGTTTTAAACAATTTCACACAAGAATTTCATTCCTGTGAATAAATAACCCATAGGGAATGTTGATAGGTCACACCTGTAGTAGCTTTTTTTCTCCAAAAGTGAAGGTATGGAGTAAAATACACGTGTAATTTTAGCGTAGCTAGTTTGCACTGAAACCTAAGCATAGTATTGAAGTACACTAAAGGCAGCCAGCTGTGGTGCAGGCTTTATCATGGTGTCATCCTGTTTGCTGAGGAAGAGGAGTAACATTACGAAATGCGTCTCTGAATTGTAACAGATTATTTGTGCACATTTTGCTGATGTATACTATGACAGAAGCATTAAATTGAAGCGGCTAAGCTCATTTTTTCCAGTGATGTTTTAGACTTGGGGGTTGAAAGAGGAGAGCCCTGGCTTTACATGCCAGTGCCCTATCTGCTACAATAACCCCTGAGCATATACAGTAAAATTTAAGCTTCCTCAGTTACTGCCGCGGATGTTCACTGGTTGTGGAGTGTTTTCCTTACGCCGCCTGATCAATATGACTCTATGGTGTCAGTAACAGGGTCTTGTTGTTTAGACTGACAGTTGGCTAGAGCCAGCCCATGCTTACGCTTGGCTTTCTGCTCTCTCAGGGTCCGGTCCTGCCTGGCAGTGAGTACCCTCGACTCCCCTTGATGATCTCAGTGGGAGCTGGAGGAGGGTGCTTGATGCCTTGCAAGATCAGGCACGGATAATTGAGTCAGGCAAGACAGTAGTACAAGAAAATTGTTATCTTTCCGATTTTATTCTGATGAAGTCAGAGACTTTTCCCAGCGTGTTTGCAAGTGCCTCAGGGCCTGATCCTACAATACTGACTGTTCTCAGTTCCTGTTTGCTTCGTTAGGAGCTGAGGGCCCTCAGCCTGTCACTGAATTGGGCCTTTTTGTTGTACTTCATTATTTTTTTCTCTGAGCAAAACTGATGTTTCTCTCCAAATCTATCTGAAGCAAGGGTTGTTTCTTGCAGAGATCACAGATCATCTTCAGATCATGGGAACTGAGCAGAAATGATATTACAGACTACATAGTATTAGGTATTGCTATCCATAAAGAAAATTTAACACCCACTTAAAAAAGAGGCAGAATTTAAGCAAATTATAGCCCCAAATTTTTGCAGATTTATTTAGAATGCATGATAAATGCTTTGAAATAATAATTTACTGGTTAAAATGAAAAGGTTGATGTAAGAGTCAATTAAATCATATAATTATAAACATGATCTTTTTAATACAAATAGAATTACTATAAATAGACTGTGGTTATACTGTTGAGTAATACGTTTGGTTATGCTAGACTAATAATGCTTCAGCTATGTATTAATCTACATTGTTTTAATGTCAGTAAGTGTTCTAATCGGCTCAGCTGTAGCTTGTGGGCATAATACAATGGCTGACTATGTAAAGTACATTTTAACTTACCAGTTTTCATTTAATGTTTGCATTTTTATCCTCTATATAAGACATATCAATGCCTCTAATAACTTTTGTTTCCTGTAATCTTTGCTAATTCTGCATAGTGGAAACATCTGATTTTTTCAGTATCAAATGTTTTTGCATAGCCTTTGATGTATGAACTTGTCAATTAACGATTGAGAACTTGATGATGACGAATAGAGTTTCATATTTTCAGTCTTTTCCCCCATTGTCTTCTCTCTCTAACCAAGACTCAGCAGGTGAGAGGTATATATCACTTCACTCCACTATATAGGCCTCCTTTCTCCAAGAGTTAACATCCTCCTCCCAGTTGCGTTCAGCTTTCAGAAGAAATGTAAAGCTATTCTGGAGCATGAGATGCAGCTGATTCCAAAAAGAAACCAGAAACTGCCTCACTGCCATCATTACGAATCATTCATGAGTGAATGCTCAGAAGTATTTAACCCCTATATGACTTCATCAGTTGTTCAAACATTAATTCTTCTAGTGCACTGATTACTTTATTCACAGTTTGCTGAGGGTGTATTGAAGCTCTAAGTTTAAGTGATGTAGACAAGGCTGTATATTTGATCGTGAGAGAACTAGTGTTAGGTCCCACAAGTTCCTGATCCTTACAGTTAGACCCTTATAGTACTAGAAAAGAGGATGGCTAAATAAACAAATGTATGGAATACTTGCAGTCCTCTAGGAGAAAGAGCTGAATATAATTTAATACTGACCATTTTGAGTCAATACTGAGTGGAATAAGTTACATGACAAGATCCCTTTTCCCTGCTTGCACCATGGATGCTAGTAAAGATGTTGGCTGTGGTATGAATTTCTCTGCTGGCACCAGGTGTGGTAAATCCTTAAAAGAAAAGGCAGTCCCAATGTGAAAGCATATTGCTATGTTTTTCCTAGTAGGACTGGGGCTGCCAGCTTCCTGCTATAAATTGGAGAGTGTCTGGAGACTTCTGAGGGCTTTTTTCTGAAAATGTGGTAATGTGAGTGGAAGGACTCAACACAAGAAAGAATAAAAAAATAAAGATAAGATTCTTTTGTATGACATTTTAGCTGCTGAAAGCTACAAGATTGAAAGGAGTGAATCATCGCTATCATATTAGATGTGAATGGGGAAATTATTTAGGTATTTATGTTTTGAGCCAATGAAAACTAATCAACTTTCCCAGCAATAGTCCCCTTCTTCATCCGTCCCTCTCCAAAATCCAAAACAATGCCATCAAAATTGAGGCAAAGATCCAAAGTAAGATACTCTGCATAAAGAAATGACTCGCTGGCACAAGTCTCGTGTCAAGGACTGGTGGATGAATATCACTTGAAGTTCTTCTAAGTGAGCCAATGGAATAAATTGATGGTGTAGTCCTCATCTTTCCACAACTCAATCTGCCAGAGGTGACTTAGCATTTTTAAGATATCCCCAGAGAACCTGGAGGCCATATTATCTCCTCTTATTATCCTAAGTTTTGTGATTAACTGTGAAGTCAGAATATCTATAATCCTTCCTCCCTATCACTTTTCTTTGTGAAAATGTGATCTGGCCTCAGTGGATAATGCCTGTCAGATTTTTCATGCTATCGTAAGGTGAGGATGCTTACATTTTCTTTGTGAAAGAAGACTCACTTCTCCTTTCATGCTCATGCTTTTTTCCCCCCCTTATTTACAAAATAAGTTGTCCATTCCCGCAGGCCAAATCAAACAAAACCTCGCAAGTGTTCTCCAGGTAGTTGTAATAGTGGCTTAAAGACACACGACAGAAAACTGGAATTTCTAAACTGCATGGAGTCAACTGGAAACGTAATGATTTTTTTAATATGAAGGATCCACAAATACTATAGTGATTACAGACAATATAAAATCCAAAGACAGGTAAAGTAAATAGTGTTTAAAAAAGGCGGGGGGGGGCAAAGAAGCCTTGTATTGTAAATAAACAACAGAAATGTTTAAAAGGTGTCCCATCATCTCTAGGAAGCCCATTTTCTTCTTTCTTCCTGATTCCACCTTTTCCAGTCTTCTTCTGTCTGTTCATCATATAATTTTATTTACAGTATAAACTCTTTGGACTTAATATTTATGTTCATAAGAGACCTATCTCATTTTTAGGTGCTGAAAATAAATAGCAGTAATAATGATATAAAATTGATTTGTGCTGCTCTACCATGTAGCTGCTACTTACACATCAGAAGGTACCAGCTATGTGGTGGATTACCAGTATACCACCACATCTTTGAAATGCTGTCCATGTCAACACACAGCTTCTCTGTCACCACCTGAAAATAAAACTTCTTGAAATAGTCAAGAAACTACCATCATTAGACTCAAAAAGGGAAAAATACCGTTGGAAAGATTCTTAGGACATTAATAATCATATAAAACCACCTGCCAAGGTTTAGAAGAACTCCTTTTTTAAAAATTTCCAGTCAGAGAACCACATCATCATAAGTAATTCCCTTTCCTGGGGTCTTCGTAACTTTTCAAAAGACGTACTGAATCTTTCTAAGCACATGATAGCAATGTTGTTATTCATTATGTAATGCTTCTTTCTGTACTTGGTGTTCTTGTGGTTTCATAGGGCTCTTCAGTACTGAAGCGAACACCTTTATTCCCATTCTTGGCTTTGAAATCCAAGAAGAATCCAAATGATAGTACTTGTGGTTCCTGTCTGTTTGACCTGGAATTATTGTTCAGATTACTGATAGGAGATGCACGAGTTCATTCTCCCGCAATATGTGTAATAGAGCTGAAAATAAACATAGCAGATGTTAGCCTCAAATATTGCTATTAGTGGAATTAAATTGGTACTTTGGAATCAGGTGCTAGTATCAGGAATATTTTTTTTTTTAAGCATTTACTTGTGGAACAGTAGCTTGCTTTGTGTTTTCTTTCATAATACAGTATTAACGGGCAGAGAAGAAGATGCTGATGGGCTACTTGGCCTTTTAGCAAGTATGTTTCTTGCATGTTGAAGGGCTTTGTTTCAGGTTTATTTAGTTATTTTCTCTGGAAAGCCTGCTCTTGTTAATTATTGGGAATAGGATCCCATGCAGATTCTCACAGCGTTGATGTGGCAAATATCTTGGACAAAAATGGTTGGCTTCAGCATACTAATAAAATATGGACAAGCCTCTGAGTGTATGTGCATGGACGAGGAGATTCTGAAGCCTCCAGCGCCCAAGGGCTGGAGTTTGTTTTCGCTCCCTGTGGATCAGAAGTAGAGATCTACAGTCCATCTGCCAGCAAACAAATGCGTTTCTCACTTTGTGCTGACATGCTATTTCTCTGATAATCGGGCCCTTAATAGCATGCATTTGTAAATCAAAACTACAGTAAATACATCAACTGTACAATACTTTCCATGTCTAAATAAACAGGGTTTTTTCACTTTCACTTTTATCTTCACGATGTCAAGCAAGAGACTAGAAGGCAATTTTCAAACTGAAGCGGGGGGAGGGGAACCGCGATGTTATTCTGTAGAAGTTATTTGATTGCTCTTCATAGTCTTTTCATTACGACTGGCATTTAGAAACTCAACCACACATGCCGCTCCACACCTTTCTACATGATACTGTTTCTTCCTGTTCTCCTTATCTGTAACTGTGATGATGCACAGCTTTCTCCTATTTCTTTCTTGTGGGTTTGTGCAGTTTCTTGATGTTTGTGACAGGCCACGATAGGGGAAGCTTTTATCACTGTGGGGTTTGGAGGCCTCAGTAAATTGAAAATTGCAAATGAAATCCACTGGGCTTGAATTCATCAGCTATTATGTCAGATGACCTTTGGCAGCTGCTGATAAAAATGAGAGAATGTTAGCTCTGATCCAATTTTCAGCACTAACCATTCCTTTTCAAATCCATTCACAGTCAGGCAGCAGACACATGGGAAGTGAAAATGATAGGGTTTCAAGAGAGCTGCATTGTGTTGCAGATTAAGATTTTCTCCCCCTATTTCTAGAGGTCGGCCCCCAGGCCCCTGTCTGGTATCTACCTATTGTCCAATCAGTTTCAATATCTGCTTCAGAGGACATGTTAGCCATCCTTACAGATAAGTGCTTACAGGAGAAAATGTTGGACTTAATAGTTTTGCTTAGGAGGCATCAAGGGTCACAGTGTACCAATATTGACTGGCACATGTTAGTTTAATCTGACATTCTTAGGAATG
Source organism: Dromaius novaehollandiae (assembly GCF_036370855.1). NCBI lineage: Eukaryota > Metazoa > Chordata > Aves > Casuariiformes > Dromaiidae > Dromaius > Dromaius novaehollandiae. The sequence continues at coordinate 10,571,077 of NC_088106.1, forward strand.
TGACACTAGATTCTTTCGGAGTTGTTGATCTCGCGGAGATTTTTGTTCCCAGGTCTAGGTTTTATAAATTTTATTTTCCCATAACTGTTTATATTCATGAGCTGCTGATATTCATAAAAAAGTCTGTCGTGGCTGGGCCCGGGTGGCCCTTACCTGATAGCGGGATCTTATGGGTTGCGTAAATTACGCGACCAGAGTTACGTGTTGGTACAAGGCTCCTTCTTGTTAGAGAGAACTGGTGAGGTGCAGCCATTTTGTCTGCACTTTCAAACTATGCACAATGGGAAATCAAGCACTTAAAAAAATTCAGCTTTCCAGCCAAAAATAATGTAATAAATACTATTTTTGAACTGAAAAGATCTTGGAATATGTGCAGCCTCCCCCACTTTCTTTGGCTTCCTGAAGAACGTGTGCACTCGCCACCTTCCAGAGTTGCTCTCTAGCTTGCAGGTCTGAACCCCAATTCAGAACGATGGGTTAAACCAGCATAATGTTAATGCGTATGTCCAGGTCCCCATCTGCTTTTTCCTAACTAGTTTGATAAGAAACGGAATGAAATTCTGGACTGCATTAACTTGGAAAAATAATGTGTGTCATTATAATTTCCAACTTTTATAATAGTACCTTCTAAATAGTACCTTCTAATGCCTAGCTCTTCAGTTTTTGTAGAGGCATAGCTCCCATTGAATTCTGTTTTTAGAAAGAAATAATGATATGTAGATTGGACTTGTTTGGACAAGAATTCAGAAATCAGGTTCCTTGACTGATCACGTTGTCACTCTTCAAAACATTGCTATTAGGCCTTCATTGGAAAAGATGTTCCTAATACTCGTACCAAAATGTTTCAAAAGCACAATGCTATCTTAAAATTACATACGTTTTATACTTAATGTTTTTACTGATTCCTCTTGCTAGAACATGAATAAATTTAGAGTGGTTCTGCTTAATAAATAAATAGGTTATGCTTCATTTATATGTGATAGGGAAAAAACATTCTGAAGAAGCATGGTATTGATATTGCTAAAAGCTAAGCACTAATTTTTAAAACAACTCAGGTTGTACTAATTTTTCTAAAGTTATTAATAGAAAAAATATTTGTTTTATTGTAACTGGTAGTGGTCTGAATATTGAAGAAAAAGGAAGAAAACTACTGTTTTATAAGTTAATATGGAGTATGCACATGCATCGATTGTATGTCTTTCATGGCACTAACTCTGATGCTAAAGCTGCTATAATATCATAAAGGCTTTACAGATACTAAAATCACGTAATGGTCACTATTATCCTTAGATCCATACATATCTGAATCTTTAGGAAATTGACTGCAAATCAAAACTTTGTGTCCTGTCTCTGTCTCCAGAGATAGCAGAATAAAAAAATTCTGTGTCAGGTTTCTTCTCCCCTCTCATGAATTTCTGACCTTTGCAATGGAATCATCAAGCCTTTGTACTTTTCCCATCACAAACAAGGTATTTTCATGAAATTTCAGCAAAGCTGAAGGAGTTATCTCTTAAATATATATTTATTGAAAACTGTGACATTGATGCAGGTTTTATTAGAAAATAATCTTTTAAAATAAAATTCCCATGGAGGTGGCCATTTCTCAAGCCAGCAAGTGAAACTGTCTGGAAGCTTGCTATGAAAGAAAGACTGTGTGCCAGAGGACACAAGGATGAGACTGGCTGGTGGTCTAGAAGATACTTTAATTTCATTGGTGTTTGCGGCTTTTCCCAGGAGCTGTACTGTTATGTCTATTTTTACTGTCTCAGTAGATGGACTTTTCTTCTAGGAGTCCTAGAGTATAAGGAGCTGCTGCTGCTTATTCGTTTGCTTTTAATCATCATTATATATTTCCTGTGACCACCTTTAATGGGGAAAAAAACAGAATTTTTTTGCCTAGAGGAAAAATATTCAGCATAGGTTAGATATCTTATATCTTTCAGCTGAAAGCTGGGTATTTTCCTAGTTACTCAGATTTTGGGTTTGATCTTTGATAAGTTATGTGAAAACTGCAAATAAAAAACTGTTACCTGGGTTTATATGAAGAAAAAACAACTTCAGCTTGTGCTCGCAAGGCATATGTTAATTAAACTTGATCTAAACATAACTATGTTTACTATTCAAAACAAATCCTAAATTGTGAAAGGTGTTAAACAGTATTCTAGAAAAAAATTATCACAATTCCTTGGAAATTATTCCAGAATAGAGAGAATGGAATAGTGAATGCTGTCCATTTTTTATGAGAGTTTTTGAATTTTCCTTGTGGATCTATAATTTTCTGTTAAGCTTTCCAGGACAGCTTAAAGTATTTAATGTTCTATTAAATTATACAAAATTCTTCCGTATACATTTGAATTGCTGCGTTCTACTACCTAGAGGAGAACACAGTTTTCTACCAAACTTTTATAGCTTTTATTCTGGCTGTTAGGCAAATTATGCTTAAGCAATAGTAAGGGAACTTTCTCAGTTTGAAACTATTCCAATAGCATGTTTAAAAGCTGGTGGTGATGATTATGACACCCTTAAAACAGTTTCTGCAAAACTGAAAACAATTTGCAGCAAACAAGTGTCTGGCGAAACCCAATGCAAAATGTGGCTGTAATCTGTCCTGTTGCTGAAATACCGATGCTTGAAGGGTTTGGAGTGCCTGGAGTAACAGAACAAATGGATTTCTCTTTGAATAAGTAAGGTTTCGGTGCAGAAGCGTGGTTATCTAAGGGATATCTAATGCCTCCATATCTAACGCCTGCCATCCCAAAGGAGCGCCGAGGGGCCGGCGTCCCACAGCCACGCTCCCTCTCTGCGCATCCTCTCGGGCTCCTGTGCAGCTGCTGGGGTCGGTTTAGTTCTTAATGTTTGCAAAGCTTTTTGAGTCTGAATGCTAAAAAATGCTATCCATCCAAAGATATGTCGGGATTTGTTTAACTTCCTGTGTTTTAAGCATGTTAATGATTTTTAACAATATTTAGTAATTAGCTAAGTTTAATTACCTAATTATAATCTAAGCAACAGTAGTCATAAATGCAGTTTGCTGACTTCTTTAGCATGTATCCCTCTTATAAATGTGACTGTAAATGAGGTTAAAATCCGATTCTGAATATGTATTAGGGAAACTATTAAGCTGTTGAATTTTTGTTCTTATTTTGTTATACAACAAAGCTTTGAGGAATCCTTGGTCAAAATGAAAGCTAAATTCCCCGGTGCTAGATATTCAAAGAAATGCATGATAAGAGAGAGTATTTGTCCTGCTTAGCTTACAGTTTAATTAAGCAGAGGAAATCAGAGTGGGGATGGTGGAGAGGAGAAACAAGCATAAAAAGCCCAGGGAAGCCCAGTGAATCACTGCAGGAGAGGACTAGAGTCCTGCTCCTGGTCCTGTACTTTGTTCGGTATCCCACGTTGAAAGCTGTAGGGGTTTGCAAAGGTGACTTGTGTTAATTATGGGCTTTTCGTAATATGTTTGTAGGAACATACATCACCTTTTCTTTACATTTCTGTGAGTGTAAATGCTGTTATTCTGAAAAGGTGCTGTGGTCATGAGAATCTTTGAAGAACATACTTTTGCAAAGGAAAAGCCCATACTTTTGCCTGATGCATTTTACTGACTCATTAAGGGACCTTTTTGATTTGCAGTTTGATTCTGTCTTGTGTGTGTTTGTCATCTCCTAAACATAAACACCAACTGTATGTCAGATAAGTACTATTTTATTTTGTTTTTCCCAGCTTCCGTTGATTCATGCGTTGCTTTTGATAAAAATATTGTTGTTTCCTAAAAAGGGTAACGTAATCAGTATTTGCTATAGTTAAGATAGTTTTTCAAAGTGTTAGTCACTCTCCCAGATGACTTTTTCCTGTGGTGTCCGACATGACTCACTTCTGGAAAACCCATCTCACTAACAATGATTTTCTCATCCTGGTATTGAAAATGTAATGAATGTTGTGTAAGAAATTACAAAGAATAAATAAAGTATTTTCTTCTGAGATTTATCATATAGAGGTTGCTGTTTGTCTGCTTAGGCTGTTTACTGCTTAGCAGAAGCCCTCTAGATGTGTGGATGAAAATCCAGAGTAGCTCTGCTGAAGTCAGTGGCATTATTCCGGTATGCATTGCTGTAACTAAGATTAGATTTTCATTCACTATTTTCTGTATTTTTCACAATGTCAGATATGCAGTTGTCATTTTAGCAATCACGCAGACATTCACCAGGAATTTCACCAGTGCCATGTCATGTAAGCAGTCTGTCTGCTGTATTAATTCTTGCTATAGAACGCTTAACTGCTGACTCCATCGATGAGCATTTCGTATGTTTGTTCATGTCTTTTTTTGAATGATGCATCAATGATGACACTTATACTGAAGCTTGCAGAGCAATTAATGTTGCTGCTGTTAAAGAAAATGTATTTGCATCTCTTTAATGAAGACATCTGGGGGAAATGCTGATCCTTCTGTTTAAAAATCTTTCTCTGAACGTTCAACTTTGAAGGGTTAGAGACAACGTTCCTGTACGTGCAGATGGAAAATATACAGAAAAACACTACAGCATGACAAAATCTCCAAATTTCATCTTGGGAGTGACCAGTCATTCAAACTGAGCTAATATATTTGACTTTGTCTCTCTGATTAAATTATGTAGGAGTCCTTCATAAGTTTAAATTTGATACTAGTGTGCTTAGAACTGTCCTTTTTTATGGAAAAGTCACAAAGGAAAAAATGCCATTAAATTCCAAGATATGTACTGCTTTGTAGAAAGAATATTACTCTTATGATGGATACTTGTAGATTGTTTATGAAGTCCAAGTGTCCCTAAAGTTCTGCAGAGAAAGTGGGCAGCCATCTGTCAAGTATTTATGCCGTAGGTTGGGAAAGCTGGTCACCTAGGGGTGCTCCCTTGGCTACCTTTTCATGGGGCCAGCATGCGTTCCTGAAATGTTTGCTTCCTGTGGGCTTGGGATATATCTGCCCATTCAGTTTTTCTAAGATGTGGAAGGCATTAACTTCTTCAGGCATACGTGCTTAGAAATTTGCTACTGACAATAAAGTGCTTTGGTGTGTTCCCACCGCCCCGAGGTTTCAGCCTGCGAGGAGTATCGGTAAGGTCTCAAGAATGGGTGAGCAGGTACTAAAGCTGTTGTTTCTTCGGCACAGTTCCTCCCTGCGTAGTTGTACGGCACAGCCCCAGACAACGCAGTTCAGCTCTATATGATTTTGTAAACTAAAAGGCATAGTTTACAGCAAGCTGTCGTGCTGAAATTATCAAAATTGTTGGATGATCTATAATTATAATTTTCTATCTTCATCAGGTGAATTGCAAATTTTTTTTCCTTTAGAGGATGCAGATGCTTCGCAAATGACTCCTGAAAAGGAATCGTACAAAGGAATCAAGTTAATATCTTAGAATCTCATGGGTATATGATGCTGATATACTGGTAAATTTACATGGAAGAAATGCAGAAAGCCAGGAAGTCCCAGAATAAAGTTCAGCAATCTAGTAGTTTTTGGATCTTTTTCAATGTGACAAAGATAGTGACCTGAGCGAAAAAGAATGAGAGCCATGCTTGTTCTTCCTGTTATGATTTTATGCTGCTTGTCCTTGCTCTGCTGTGTTAGAAATAGCTATGGAAAGTAAGATTTCTAACAGAGATTTGTGATACCAGCCTCCTCCTCTGCCAGATATTTTCCCTCTCATTTTGGGAATAAATGGAAGGAGAACAGTTACTGTAGATTTGGGTCAACATCAGTTGCATTTGACGGTAATTTTTTTTTGCATAGTTTTGTTGCGCTTGTGTTATTTACAAGATAAAAAAGCATTTGCTTTTGAACTCTTACTATTTTTGCTTCATACAGACATTCATTTACACCTCAAATTTGATCATCTGTGTTCTTCAGCTCAGTGAATAATTTGCTTTTCTCTCATGAAAATTGTTACTTCAAAAATTTTGGTGAACTATCACAAAACAAAGTGATATGTTTCTTGAAGTCTGTCTATGATTCATATGCTGAACAGCATCAGTTACAGTGATATTGAATTGTAATCCCAAATTCATTTTAGTTAAATTGAGTGAGACATTTCATCAATAGCTGATTTCCTGTAGAATTTGCATGGTTTTTTTGTTGTATGCTACTTTAAAGAATAGATGAGCATTATTTGCCAAATCCTATTTGCAACATATTGCTTAAGTGAAGAGTAATAACAAGGTTAGTAATTTGCAGAGGAGTGAATAATTCCTCATCTCCTGGTCTCAGGCCTGATTGATTTACTGTACTACTGTCTTTTGATAGTTTCTGTTTTTCTTTTTCTTTCTTTTTTATCATTCTTCAAATCAGGGATTGTCCCAAAGCACAGTAAATTAAAGTCAGTTGATCTATTTAGTCAGGTTTTAGAATGTACCTTCATTTCGGAGAATAAACTTAGATTTCTGCATA